>NC_041229.1:30574629-30589826 GCF_002837175.3 Physeter macrocephalus
ATTTTGGAGATTAATCCTTTGTCAGTTGCTTCATTTGCAAATATCTTCTGCATTCTGAGGGTTGTCTTTCCGTCTTGTTTATGGTTTCCTTTGCTATGCAAGAGCTTTTAAGTTTCATTATATACCATTTGTTTACTTTTGTTTTGATTTCCAATTATCTAGGAGGTGGGTCAAAAAGGATCTTTCTGTGATTTATGTCATACAGTGTTCTGCCTATATTTTCTGCTAAGAGTTTACACTCTCGGCCATACATTTAGATGTTTAATCCATTTTGAGTTTATTTTTGTGTATGGTGTTAGGGAGTGTTCTAATTTAATTCTTTTACATGTCGCTGTCCAGTATTCCCAGCAGCACTAATTGAAGAAGCTGTCTTTTCTCCATTGTGGATTCTTGCCTCCTTTATCAAAGATAAGGGGACCATATGTGTGTGGGTTTATCTCTGGGCTTTCTATCCTGTTCCATTGATCTATATTTCTATTTCTATGCCAGTACCATACTCTCTTGATTACTGTAGCTTTGTAGTATTGTCTGAAGTATGGGAGCCTGGTTCTTCTAGCTCCGTTTTTCCTTCTCAAGATTGCTTCAGCTATTTGGGGCCTTTTGTGTTTCCGTACAAATTGTGATATTTTGTTTTAGTTCTGTAAAAAATTCCACTGGTAGTTTGATAGAGATTGCATTGAATCTGTAGATTGTTTTGGGTAGTATAGTCATTTTCACAATGTTGATTCGAACATGGTATATCTCTCCATCTGTTTGTATAATGTTTAATTTATTTCATCAGTTTCTTATAGTTTTCTGCAAACAGGTCATTTGCCTCCTTACTGGGTTTATTCCTAGATATTTTATTCTTTTTGTTACAATGGTAAATGGGAGTCCTTCCTTAATTTCTCTTTCAGATTTTTCATCATTAGTGTATAGGAATGCCAGAGATTTTTGTGCGTTAATTTTGTATCCTGCTACTTTACCAAATTCACTGATTAGCTGTCATATTTTTCTGGTAGCATCTTTAGGATTCTATATGTATAGTGTCATGTCATCTGCAAAGTGCCAGTTTTAATTCTTCTTTCTGATTTAGATTCCTTTTATTTCTTTTCCTTCTCTGATTGCTGGCAAAAACTTCCAAAACTATTTTGAATAATTGTGGTGAGAGTGGGCACACTTGTCTTGTTCCTGATGTTAGAGGAAATGGTTTCAGTTTTTCACCATTGAAAATGATGTTGGCTGTGATTTGTCATATATGGACTTTATTAGGTTGAGGTAAGTTCCCTCTATGCCTACTTTCTGGAGAGCTTTTGTCGTAAATCGGTGTTGAATTTTGTTGAAAGATTTTTCTGCATCTATTGAGATGATCAGGTTGTTTTTATCCTTCACTTTGTTATCATGGTGTATCACATTGATTGATTTGCAAATATTGAAGAATCCTTGATTTCCTGGGATAAACCTCACTTGATCATGGTGTATGATCCTTTTAATGTGCTGTTTGATTCCTTTAGCTAGTTTTTTGTTTAGTATTTTTGCATCTATGTTCATCAGTGATATTGGCCTGTAGCTTTCTTTTTTTGTGACATCTTTGTCTGGTTTCAGTATCAGGGTGATGATGGCCTCGTGGAATGAGTTTGGGAGTGTTCCTCCCTCTGCTACATTTTGGAAGAGTGTGAGAAGTTTAGGTGTTAGCTCTTCTCTAAATGTTTGATAGAATTCACCTGTGAAGCCATCCGGTCCTGAGCTTTGTTTGTTGGAAGATTTTTAATCACAGTCTCAGTTTCAGTGCTTGTGATTGTTCTGTTTATGTTTTCTATTTCTTCCTAGTTCAGTCTCAGAAGGTGGTGCATTTCTAAGATTTTGTCCATTTCTTCCAGGTTGTCCACTTTATTGGCATATAGTTGCTTGTAGTGATCCCTCATGAACCTTTGTATTTCTGCAGTGTCAGTTGTTATTTCTCTTTTTCCATTTCTAATTGTTGATTTTAGTCTTCTCCCTTTTTTTCTTGATGAGTCTGGCTAATGGTTTATCAATTTTGTTTATTTTCTCAAAGAACCATCATTTAGTTTTATTGATCTTTGCTATTGTTTCTTTCATTTCTATTTCATTTATTTCTGATTTGATCTTTATGATTTCTTTCCCTCTGCTAACTTTGTGTATTTTTTGCTCTTCTGTCTCTAATTGCATTAGTTGTTATGTTAATTTGTTTATTTGAGATATTTCTTGTTTCTTGAAGTAGGATTTTATTACTATTAACTTCCCTGTTAGAACTGCTTTTGCTGCATCCCATAGGTTTTGGGTCCTCGTGTATTCATTGTCATTTTTTTCCAGGTAATTTTTGATTACCTCTTTGATTTGTTTAGTGATTTCTTGGTTATTTAGTAGTGTATTGTTTAGCTTTCAGGTGTTTGTATTTTTTACAGTTTTTTTCCTGTAATTGATATCTAGTCTCATAGTGTTGTGGCCGGAAAAGGTACTTTATGTGATTTCAATTTTCTTAAACTTACCAAGGCTTGATTTGTGACCCAAGATATGATCTATCCTGGAGAATGTTCCATGAACACTTGAGAAGAAAGTTTATTCTGTTGTTTTTGAATGGAATGTCCTCTAAATATCAGTTATGTCCATCATGTTTAATGTATCATTTAAAGCTTGTGTTTCCTTATTTATTTTCATTTTGGATGATCTGTCCATTGGCGAAAGCGGGGTGTTAATTTCCCCTACAATGATTTCGTTACTGTTGATTTCTCCTTTTATTACTGTTAGCATTTGCCTTATGTATTGAGATGCTCCTATGTTGGGTGCAGAAATATTTACAATTGTTATATTTTCTTTTTGGATTGATCCCTTGATCATTCTTTAGTGTCCTTCTTTGTCTCTTGTAATAGTCTTTATTTTAAAGTCAATTTTATCTGATATGAGTAATGCTACTCCAGCTTTCTTTTGATTTCCAGTTGCATGGAATATCTTTTTCCATCACCTCACTTTCAGCCAGTATGTGTCCCTAGGTCTTAAGTGCATCTTGTGTAGACAGCATATATTCGGGTCTTGTTTTTGTGTCCATTCAGCCAGTCAGTGTCTTTTGGTGGGAGCATTTAATCCATTTACATTTAGGTAATTATTGATATTTATGTTCCTATTACCATTTTCTTAATTGTTTTGGGTTTGGTTTTTGTAGTTCTTTTCCTTCTCTTGTGTTTCCTGCCTAGAGAAGTTCCTTTAACATTTGTTGTAAAGCTGGTTAAGTGCTGGTGAATTCTCTTAGTTTTTGCTTGTCTGTAAAGGTTTTCATTTCTCCGTCGAAACTGAATGAGATCCTTTCCGGGTCGAGTAATCTTGGTTGTAGGTCTTTACCTTTCATCACTTTAAATATGTCCTGCCACTCCCTTCTGGCTTGCAGAGTTTCTGCTGAAAGATCAGCTGTTAACCTTATGGGTATTCCCTTGTATGTTATTTGTTGATTTTCCCTTTCAGATTTTTATATTTTTCTTTGTATGTATTTTTTGATAGTTTGATTAATATGTGTCTTGGTGTGTTTCTCCTTGGATTTATCCTGTATGGGACTCTCTCAACTTCCTGGACTTAATTGACTATTTCATTTCCCATATTAGGGAAATTTTGAAGTTTAATCTCTTCAAATATTTTCTGTCCCTTTCTTTTTTCTCTTCTTCTTCTGGGACCCCTATAATGTGAATGTTGCTGTGCTTAATGTTGTCCCAGAGGTCTCTGAGACTGTACTCAATTCTTTTCATTCCTTTTTCTTTATTCTGCTCTCTGGTAGTTATTTCCACTATTTTATCTTCCAGGTCACTTATACGGTCTTCTGCCTCAGTTATTTTGCTGTTGATTCCTTCTAGAGAATTTTTAATTTCATTTATTGTGTTGTTCATCATTGTTTGTTTCCTCTTTAGTTCTTCTAGGTCCTTGTTAAATATTTCTTGTGTTTTCTCCATTCTATATCCAAGATTTTGGATCATCTTTACTATCATTACTCTGAATTTTTTTTCATGTACACTGCCTATTTCCTCTTCATTTGTTTGTTCTGGTTAGTTTTTACCTTGCTCCTTCATCTGCTGCATATTTCTCTGTCTTCTCATTTTGTTTAGCTTACTGTGCTTGGGGTCTCCTTTTCCCAGGCTGCAGGTTTGTAGCCCGTGCTCTTTTTAGTGTCTGCTGCCAGTGAGTGAGGTTGGTTCAGTGGCTTGTGTAGACTTCCTGGTGGAGGGGACTGGTGCCTTTTTTCTGGTAAGTGGGGCTGGTCTTGTCGTTCTGGTGGGAAGGGCCTTGTCTGATGGTGTGTTTTGGGGTGTCTGTGAACTTAGTATGATTTTAGACAGCCTCTCTGCTAATGGGTGAGGTTGTGTTCCTATGCTGCTAGTTGTCTGGCATGGGGCAACCAGCACTGGAACTTGCTGGCCTTTGGGTGGAGCTGGGTCTTAGCATTGGGACAGAGATCTCTTGGAGAGCTCTCACCAATTGATATTACAAGGTGCTGGGAGTTCTCTGGTGGTCCAGTGTCCTGAACTCGGCTCTCCCACCACAGAAGCTCAGGCCTGACACCCAGCTGGAGCACTAAGGCCCTGTCAGCACATGGCTCAGAAGAAAAGGGAGGAAAAGAAGAAAGAAAAAAATAATAATAAATTAATAAATAATTTTAAAATAATAATAATAATAAAAAGAAGAGAACAACCAAACCAATAAACAAATTCACCAGTGATAACAAGTGCTAAACACTAAACTAAGATAAACATAAAAATCAGAAACAAATCAGTTGCAGACAGCAAACCCCAAGTCTTCAGTTGCTCCCAAGGTCCACTGCCTCAATTTTGGTGTGATTCATTGTCTAGTCACGTATTCTTTAAATGCAGGGTTAATCAAGTTGATTGTGGGGATTTAATCTGCTGCTCCTGAGGCTGCATGGAGAAATTTCCCTTGCTCTTCTTTGTTCGCACAGCTCCTGGTGTTTAGCTTTGGTTTTGGCCCCACCTCTGCCTGTAGGTCTCCCTCAGACATATGTTCCCGCCAAGACAGGACAGGGTTAAAGCAGCGGCTGATTAGGGGGTCTTGCTCACTCATGCCGGGGGGAGGGAGGGTTATGGTAGTTATAATTCGAATGCAGGGTGAGCCTTCAGTGACAGAGGCTGGCGTGAGGTTGCAACAGCCTGAATGCACTGCGTGTTCTCCTGGGGAACTTGTCCCTGGATCATTGGACCCTGGCAGTGGCGGGCTTCACAGGCTCCCGGGGGTGTGTGGATAGTGACCTGTGCTTGCACACAGTCTTCTTGGTGTCTGTAGCAGCAGCCTTAGCATCTCATGCCCATCTCTGGAATCCAAGATGATAGGCGTGGCTTATTCCCATCTCTGTAGCTCGTTTAGGTGGTGTTCTGAATCAGCTTTTCTCGCACACCCTGAAACAATTGTCTCTTGACTCTTAGGCCGGTCCAGACATTTTCCCAGACTCCTCCCCACTAGCTGTGGTGCACTAGCCCCCTCAGGCTGTCTTCATGCAGCCAACCTCAGTCCTCTCCTTGGGATCTGAACTCCCAAGCCCGAGCCTCAGCTCCCAGCCCCCATCCACCCCAGGGGGTGAGCAGACAAGCCTCTCCAGCTGGCGAGTGCTGGTCATCACTGATCCTCTGTGCAGGAATCTCTCCACTTTGCCCTCTGCACCCCTGTTGCTTCACTCTACTCTTTGGCTCTGAAGCTTCGCCCCCACCCACCTCCCATCTCCACCAGTGAAGGGGCTTCCTTCCTAGTATGTGGAAAATTTTCCTCCTTCACAGCTCCTTCCCAGAGGTACAGGTTACGTCCCTATTCTTTTGTCTGTTTTTCTTCTTTTTTCTTTTGTCCTATCCAGTTACATGGGGATTTTCTTGTCTTTTGGGAAGTCTGAGGGCTGCCAGGTTTCAGTAGGTGTTCTGTAGGAATTGTTCCACATGTAGATGTATTTTTGATGTATTTGTGGGGAGGAAGGTGATCTCCACGTCTTACTCCTCCACCATCTTGAAGGTCTCCCCATGCATTGACTTTCTAACAGACAGCTCTGAGCTTAAATCTCCACTCTGCCACCACTTGGTGCCTTGGAGAAAATAATGTTTGAGTTTCAATTTTTCCTCATCTACACTGTGTAAGGATCCAGTTCTAAGGGATCCAGACTCCCTAGGCCCACCTCACCACCACACCAGCAGCTTCCAAGGAGCTGGAAATGGAGCAGGGGTATTTATGACTGGTGGGAACTGCCTAAATATTCCACTTTCCAGTTTAAAGAAATTGCTCCTCTCTCTCATGCTTCCCTCAAATCTTTTTCCTTTCTCCTCTTCGTTGAAGACACCTGGCATAACCTTCCCGAATGATCTTAGGTTTTCCCAAGGTTGGAAAGAGATGTTGCCTTCAAGTAAGTAGCTTTTGATTGTAGTCCTGAAGGCACATCTGAGACTAGGGAACACAGTTCTTGGCAAGGTCAGAGGGAACTACAGAACAGAAATCACAATTTTACATCTCAATATACTATCTTGTGACATATACTCTCTATAGAATTATATATACATATTCTTTTGCAGGCACTGTGTTAAGTATATTTACATAGGTACTGTTTTATAGATACGTATATTTACATATATTGAATCATGAAGATTTATGGATATTTATATAAAATATACAGTACACACTTGTTCCTTTTTATACAGAGAATGTGCTAATCCCTCAGTATAAATGAGTACAGTTGTCCCTCAGTATCTGTAGGTGATTGGTTCCAGGACTCCCTGCAGATGCTAAAATCCATGGATGCTCAAGTCCCTTACATAAAACAATGTAGTATGTGTATACATTTGTCCTTACAACCTTGACAGCAGGCCCTGGGAGAGATAAAAAACAGAGGACTCTAGGGGACTTGAGGGGCTTCTATGACCTCAGGCTGAGCTCCAAGGCCAAGGAAGAAAATAGCCCTATGCCCTCATTGTATAGATTTTAGGGTAGATCCCTCTGAAGGGTTCTGTTCCTATCCTTGAAGAATATTTCTCTAAAATCCCTTATGCCCCATTCGTTCGATCCGTACACATTCTCCTGCTCCTTTGGAAAGCTGTGTGACCTGGGAACCTAGTTTCTTTTTCCTATACCATGGAGGGAAACTGGCTTGTGCCTAAGGGGAGGGCACTGTCTTTTGTGAGCTTCTGTATAGAATTCATGCCAGGCCCAGACCCCCACAGAATCTCATTGGAAGTGACAGGCTATGGCTATGGCTATCTCTGTACTTTACATTACATTGAATTTAATTGGTGAAAGAGAGATAATAATGAAAACAATAAAGCTAACTCTTCCTTAGCACTTTCTGTGGCAGAAAATGTTCTAGTTATATGTGATTTATTTGGTAAATAAATAAATATAGAATGAATGAATGAATGAATGAAACCTAACTAATACATACTTATGTTTTGGTGTATGGAAGGCTTGAGAGCCCTTCACTTTCATCAGCTCCCAGGGTTCAGCAGAAGACCCTCCAAGAGAGCTTATTAAAAGATACTCCAGCCAACTGTCCAACCACAGGTCCCTTAAGTGCCTCTCCACTTACCTTTCCAACAAGGCTAGTGGATGTTCCTTATGCCAACAAGATTTCTTGCCAGTGCTAAAAGGTATCAGAAATAAAAGAGGCATGCTTATATGAGTAGCAAAAGGAGACTTTGATTTAATTTGTTTTAACCATTAATAAATTTCTGGATAAATTGACTGAAAAGTATATACTTGTATTTTAATCTTATTTTTCCTGTTGTCTTCCATACTAATTGTGGAGGTATGTGCCTACATAAATGTTCCTTGGTAAAATATAAATTACACCTAAGATTTTAACATATACTTGAAGAAATGATCATTTATACAATATCAGGCTGCATCTATGTCATGAGAGAATTAACCCCCTAGAGCAAAATTGGTGTCTGATTGTTTTTGCAATTCCTAGCATGTAGCCTGATGCCTTCTATACCATACGTGTTAAATAAATGGGAGTAAATTAAATCTATATGTATTCAATTTTTTATACAAAAGTCAGGGAAATGGTTAACTAACGTGTTCTTGTCCACATATATGATAGCAACCTGTTAATTATAATTTTTCAGAGTTCATTATGATTCCTTGGGTTTAACCATTTCAGCCCTCTTAGTGACTCTGATTCCTTTTAGCCTTGCCAATTAAAAGAACTCTTTCTGAAAGAAGAAACACTCTCAAAAAGTGTTAATGTGCCACTTTTTCTATTATATTGAACTTAACCTACAATTTTCCATATCAAGCAAATTTGTGTAAATCCAGTAAGCCCTGGAAAAAGGTCAAGGCCATAAACACAGGTAAAACACCAACCCTCCTTTCAACAAATTATCTTCCTTTAAGAGAGTGAAATCAAGGTGAGGAAAATATGAAAAGTGCTTTAAGGAAGTATAATGTTCTATGAAAATTCATAGTAGAACTATCACAGAGCAAGGAAAGAGAAAACTTTGTGAATGAAGTAACATTTAAACTGGACTTTGAAGAATAGGTAGAATTGTATTAAGTAGAAATAGAGGGGAATAAAAAGTATGACAAGGTAGGGGAACAAGTTTCAAGGCACATTCGGGAAATAATGTAATTCAGTTTGTTTGGAAGAGTGGGAAGTGAAACTCAGAAGTCATTTTTAGTCATTTTTAAACATGGCAGGCTCTGAGTGTTAAAATTGGTAAGTATTTGCTTTGGTAGGTAATGTAAACCACTGAAGGATTTTTTTTCATAAAATTAATTATATGTCTTTTTTGTACTTATTGTGTTCCAGTCATTGTATTAATATACTGTACATGGATTATCTTATTTCAATCTCAGAAAAACCATCTGAGGACATGCTGTTATTATTTCTATTTTTCAGATGAGAAAATCAAGATACAAAAAGATTAACAGGTCATTTAGCTATTAGTTGATGGAGCAGGCATTTGAACCTGAGTCCATGGTTTAGGAAGCTCTGCACTAGATAAGAAGTAGGAAAGTGAGGAATAGGAGTCTTGGTTAAAAGAAAATGATACCAGATAGGTCCAAATGTAGATGCCCTGGTGGCAGTTGAAACTGAGATAGGAGATCAAGAAAAAATTAGGGCCAGAATTTAGGGTGAATGAGGATGTTGGCTGAAGTCATAGAAGTAGATGAAACTGTCCTGGCAAAAAAAAAGTGGCCAGAGATTAAAGATGAGAACTCAGAGTGGAACCTTAGTGAATGGCTTGATTCAGGAGGAGGGAAAAGGAAGAGATGCCAGCAAAGGAGAAAAAATAATCAGAAAGGTATAAGGAGAAAAAGCAAAGTGCAGAAACTCCCAAGCCAGGAAAAGAAGAAATTCCAAGACTGAGCATCAGATACCAGAAAGGATCGATGAGAATGTGAACTGAGAAAAAGCCATTTGACTTGGTGGTGGGAGTTAGTAGTAACCATTGAGAGTGCAGTGGAAGGGGTGAAAGTCAAGGTTAAGCTTAGTCATAAGATTGATGGTAAACAGAAGAGTAGCAGGTTGAAATAATAGTTATCACTGGGGTCATCAATCTATTTCAGCACAGACTTGTTCACAGGATGAGGAAAAAGATCTGTACCAAAGGAAACATGCTTGTGGAAGAGAGAAGGACTGAACTCACAAACGGGAGATGTCAGCTTAAGCAAAAATGGACTGTGATGTCTCATTGGCTGTTTCAACAAAAATTTTCTACTAGAACTAAAAAATGCATCCCAAAGTCAAGTATATAAAGATGTCTACATGGTATAATGTTTTGTATTAAGAGCTGAGTCACCTGATTTTGTAACCAAAGATCTAATTTCAAGATTCTACCTCCAGAATTACCAAAGCAATCCTGAGGAAAAAGAGCAAAACTGGAGGCATAACCTTCCCAGATTTCAGACAATACTACAAAGCTACAGTAATTAAAACAGCTTGGTATTGGCACAAAAACAAATATATGGATCGATGGAACAGAATAGAGAACCCAGAAATAAACCCCCACACCTATGGTCAGTTAATCTTCAACAAAGGAGACAAGAATATACAATGCAGAAAAGACAGTCTCTTCAGTAAGTGGTGCTGGGAAAACTGGACAGCCACATGTAAATAAATGAAGTTAGAATACTCCTTCACATCATACACAAACCTATTGTATAGCACAGGGAACTATATTCAATATAATAACCTATAATGGAAAAGTATATGAAAAAGAATATGCACATATATGTGTATAACTGAATCACTTTGCTGTACACCAGAAACTAACACAAAATGGTAAATCAAGTATACTTCAACAACAACAAAAAAAAGCCCACAAAGATTCTATCTCTACCACTTGCTAGTGGGACACCCTGAATTAGAGACTTAATCTTGGAAAGTTTCCACAGTTTCCTAATCTATGAAGTAGAAATAATATTACACAGGATTATTGTGAAGATAAAATAGTCATGTATGTTAAAATCATTGAGGGTTCACTAAATGTTAAATGCTATTTCTTTTGCTCAGCACTTATAAGTGTTGACTGACTCAGAAAACCAGCTGTCATCACAATAAATTATAATTGGGGCATGAGTAGTTGAGAATTAAAAAGAACTGGATAAAAAGCTAGTGAGCTTAGTGAACATTTTACTTTTTCAAAAGAAAAATAATAATAGAAAAAAGTTCTG
This sequence comes from Physeter macrocephalus, assembly GCF_002837175.3. NCBI lineage: Eukaryota > Metazoa > Chordata > Mammalia > Artiodactyla > Physeteridae > Physeter > Physeter macrocephalus. Next base: position 30,585,271 of record NC_041229.1, read on the forward strand.
AAGGCAGCAAAGGTGCATACATCAGAGACTCCCAAACAAGCAAGCAAGTCATGGTCTGGGCATTGTCTCATCATCAAAATCTCATAGAGGTGTCCTGAGCTTCCTCACACACCCCAAATCCATATCACAGACTTGAGTGCTGGGAGAGAATGGTTCCAACGTGTCTGGGCCGAGCCATGGGACAAGCAGCACTTATCCCCTGCAGGACACTTGGTTTGAACTTCCTTAGAGGAGTGCTAGAGCTGCAAAAGTCTGTAGGCTACTCTCAAGTATGTGTTCCTGATGAGCATTATCCAGACTGTTTAATAAAATATTTAGATGGAGAAGTATTATTGGCAAACAAATTAGAATGCTCAAAATAATCGGTGAATAAATGGCTATTGCATGACATGCAAATAGCCAAAACCAAATGTGCAGCACTTGATTCAAAATCTCCACTCAATGGATATGTCCAGATTTTGTCTATGATATTTTAAATAATTTTAATCTTAGGAGAATGAAATAAATAAAAATCTAACCATGGGTATGAGACATTTTGCAGACAACTGAGCCTTCCAAGAAATGCCCTTTTATTTGTGTCATTTAGTGTCTTTTTATTCATTCATTTATTTATTTATTAGTTCATTCAACAATCATTTGTAAATACCTACTATGCTGAGGTAGTAACTATAAGCTACAATTTTATTAATTTTGGTAAAGAAGTAAAGGTTATTGAGTGGTAGCTTTAAGAGGAAGATTCTTTCAGCTCTGAGGGGCAGGGTGGTGGCATAGAGACATTATTGTAGACATGACATGACATTAGACAGCCTAGCATCTCACAACATTATCTCTCTGTTAGGGAGGCAAAGTTTCTATACCCAGAGTGTGTGTGTCATGTCTCCTGACAAGAGCACCATGAAGACTGCTAGGAGGTGGATTGGAGTTCCACAGACACATGTCAGTAAATGACTTAGTGCTGATGTGTCCATCATTTCTACCTGGAGGGTAACCACGAGGACTGAAGTAACCAAAGGCGCAAAGTGTCTGTTAAGCGTCTGGCACACAGTGGTTATCCAAAAAGCCACCATGTGGCCATATGTAGGGAAAATATATTGGGTTGGATAAATCTTTCCCTCATGTTACTTCCAAAACAAAACAGCATTAAATATTTAAAGTTTCTGGCTAAAGGCCATTTCAAGACTTGTAGGACCAAAAAAAAAGAAAAAAGTAAAAAGAAAAAAAGAAAAAATATCTGACACTCAAATTGAATTATAAAATTAAAAACTGAATCACTTTGCTGTACACCTGAAAGTAACACAACACTGTTAATCAACTATATTCCAACATAAAATAAAAAGTTAAAAAAGGGATGAATTTCCAAGCATAAAAAATAAATTCCAAGATTTGAATTAATATGGAAAAATACAAACACATTTGAGTCTTTCCACAGAGTAGCCAGCATGGAAATAATTTGCATGTTTGGAAATAGGAGTCAGATGACACAGCCATACTTCTGAGAGCCCTCTTAAGCCTGTCATTCTCCCAGAGGAAAAAGGGTAGCAGGATAATTTTCACAAAATTACATCCAAAAGGGGATTATGGGGAAAGAAGAAGCTCCCAGAGGGAAAAAAAAAACATTCAGATGTGAAGAGCAATACAATTTTAACATGTTTTGAGTTTCTTGGAAACTATGCTCAGTGCAGTCATTGATAGGATTTTGGTAGGACTGAATCGCCAGCTTTTTGTTCTAGATTTCTGTGTTTTCTTTTTCACTCTCAAATAGATCACTCACAAGCACGAGCCTGGGAGTTAACGTGTTCTGGTATAAATACCTAACTGGAAATTTCAAGATTTAGGACCATGTGAATCTTTGAGGCTTTAAACAAAACTTAACTTAAAATTCTTTGTTATTTTAGGAAGAAATTTAACAAAAAGCTATTTTAGGTTCCCAGTTTCCAATCCATGTCAGCATATCTGAAGTTGTAACAAAAGACTTAGAGCATTTAAGTCGATAGCTCTGGACTCAGACCAGGAGAAAAAGGTGTTAGTCCAGGCTCTGTTTTCTCTTTACCCCCACCCTTGTCCTCCCATCCCTTCAGAGGTGTGACCCCAGACCTGTAGGCAACTACTCTGTCCTTTAGTTTCAACTGGAAAATCAGGGTCTTGGACTAGATCCATGGTTTTCGAGATTCAGTGCACTGAACCCTCATTGTTCCCTAGAAATTGGGGACTTTGCTAAAGAAAGGGGGATGGGGGCAAACTGGGAGTGATGTAGATGGGTCTTGCGGCCCATTTCCCCTTTCATTAGAGCACTTCTCCTATCATCTGATTTACAAATTGGTCTTCCAAAAGAGATTCTGTTTAAAGGATACAGTAGTTTACAAGGTTTGAAAACTTCTAGACCATAAGATATAGACTCTTGCCAGACTGAACAGTTTATGAGACTCTTCCAGGGTGATGCTTATGTAATTTCTGGCCCCATCCCAGATGGTCACAATGCTGTTCTCTTGCGTTAACCTAGTGACCCTTGTTTCCCACACCCCAATCGAGTTGGGGGCAACTTCACATTGACCAGATTCTCTAAGAGTCAAGGTGTGTCAGCCACCCTTTGACTTTGAATACACAATCTATGTTCAGCCTCTAATGTAAAGAGCTCCTTTCAGTATATTCCTTGCCTGTGCTGGAGTGTCTTTAATTGCCAGTGTTCTTTGGTCCCCACCCTCCATCTAATGCCTGTGAGAAGGAGAAGGTTTCATCTTCATGAGAGCTTCTTCCAATTCCTCTCACCGCCATGAACTCACATGTTACTCCACTCAGATGAGGAACTTGTGGTTAAATTATCAGGGAGGAAATAAGCTCTTTCACATCAGTTCAACAACTACTGAAGCAAGATTTATGCATAAGATGCGTTTCTTAGTGTGGTGAGGAAAACAGAAATGGGTAATATGAGAAAAGTCCTGAGAAAGCAAACCTGACATGATGGAGAAGGTGGGCGACACCATCAGGTGCTAATGTGGAAGAACACAGGCGTTTCTCAACTTTATGTCGCATTTAAACTCTTCCAATGAAGGAGGGTGGGGCGTGGATAAAGGAAGCTACAGATTTAGACCAGCTTGCCTTACCAAGAGTGGAACAAATATCAATCGTGGCCTCAAGACACTTTAATGTGGATCCTGAAGAATGAATATACATTTTTCATTACATAGCCATGTATTTATTTTAATATGCAGACAAATATAATGACCCACTAAGCTCTGGTTTTATGTATATGATAGCCTATAATGAGGCAAAACTTTTAGAGTAAATTTAAAGAAAAATACAAAAATGATATTAGAGGTGGCACTAAGATTTGGCAAAAATCATGACAGAGGTAGAAGGATTAATGAAGGTCAGAAAACTAGGGCTAGACCAGGTCCAGAGTCTCTCCTATCCCAGTACTTTCCAGTAAAACTGATCTGTGCAACTTCATACTGACTTCTGTTAAAGCCATCTTAAGGTGTCCCATAAGATGTTTCTTTATTAATTAACCCCATTCCATCATAATTGGTGCACAGAAGATGCTAAATAAGATCTTTGAAATAGATGAATGCATAAATACATGAATGAATGCATACATGAAAGAATAAATAATTGCTGCCTAGCCCCAAGGAGCAGAGATGTGCTCACATTGAGGGGAATGAGTATGATTCAAAATAAGACCTCAGGAGATCGAGGCAAGATGGCGGAAGAGTAAGACGCGGAGATCACCTTCCTCCTCATAGATACATCAGAAATACAGCTACACGTGGAACTTCTCCTATAGAACACCCACCGAACACTGGCAGAAGACCTCAGACCTCACAAAAGGCAAGAAACTCCCCACGTACCAGGGTAGGGCAAAAGAATAAAGAATAAACAGAGACAAAGAATAGGGACGGGACCTGCACCAGTGGGAGGGAGCCGTGAAGGAGGAAAGGTTCCCACACCCTAGAAGCCCCTTCGCGGGCGGAGACTGTGGGTGGCGGAGGGGGAAGCTCCGGAGCCTCGGAGGAGAGCGCAGCAGCGGGGTGCAGAGGGCAAAGCGGAGAGATTCCCGCACAGAGGATCAGTGCCGACCAGCACTCACCAGCCCGAGAGGCTTGTCGGCTCACCCGCCGGGGCGGGCGGGGGCTGGGAGCTGAGCCTCGGGCTTCAGTTGGATCCCAGGGAAAGGTCTGGAGTTGGCAGAGTGAAAACAGCCTGAAGGGGCTAGGGCGCCACGGCCCTAAGAGACAAGAGACCTTTTCTTCCCTCTTTGCTTCCTGGTGCGCGAGGAGAGGGGTTTAAACACGCCGCTTAAAGGAGCTCCAGAAACGGGCTCGGAGCTACTGAAGAGAAAAGAGACTTTTTTTTTGCCTCTTTGTCTCCTGGTGCGAGAGGAGGGGATTAAGCGCACTGCGTAAAGGAGCTCCAGAAACGGGCGCGGAGCTGCCGAAGACACAGGAGACTTTTTCTTCCCTCTTTGCTTCCTGGGGCGCGAGGAGAGGGGATTAAGGGCACCGCGTAAAGGAGCTCCAGAAACGGGCGCGAGCCGCGGCTGTCGGCGCGGACAGCAGAGA
>NC_041229.1:30591211-30591768 GCF_002837175.3 Physeter macrocephalus
ACCTCCCAGCTCCACGCAATATCAAACGGCGAAAATCTCCCAGAGATCTCCATCTCAACACCAAGACCCAGCTTCACTCAAGGACCAGCAACGAACAGTGCTGGACACCCTATCCCCAACAAAGAGCAAGACAGGTCTACAGCCCCATCCGTTAGCAGAGAGGCTGCCTAAAATCATAATAAGGCTACCAACATCCCCAAACACACCACCAGAAGTGGACCTGCCCACCAGAAAGACAAGATCCAGCCTCATCCACCAGAGCAGAGGCACTAGTCCCCCCAACCAGGAAAAGTACTCAACCCACTGAACGAACCTTAGCCACTGGGGACAGCCACCAAAACCAACGGGAACTACGAACCTGCAGCCTGTAAAGAGGAGACCCCAAACACAGTAAGATAAGCAGAAAGAAAAGACAGAAAAACACACAGCAGATGAAGGAGCAAGGTAAAAACCCACCAGACCTAACAAATGAAGAGGAAATAGGCAGTCTACCTGAAAAAGAATTCAGAATAATGATAGTAAAGATGATCCAAAATCTTGGAAATAGAATAGACAAA
>NC_041229.1:30592987-30595635 GCF_002837175.3 Physeter macrocephalus
ATATGTATGTTCCTATGACCATTTTCTTAATTGTTTTGGGTTTTTTTTTTTAACATCTATATAATGATCAAGGGATCGATCCATGAAGAAGATGTAACAATTGTAAATATTTATGCACCCAACATAGGAGCACCTGAATACATAAGGCAAATACTAACAGCCATAAAAGGGGAAATTGACAGTAACACAATCATAGTAGGGGACTTTAACACCCCACTTTCACCAATGGACAGATCATCCAAAATGAAAATAAATAAGGAAACACAAGCTTTAAATGATACATTACACAAGATGGACTTAATGGATATTTAGAGGACATTCCATCCAAAAACAACAGAATACACATTTTTCTCAAGTGCTCATAGAACATTCTCCAGGATATATCATATCTTGGGTCACAAATCTAGACTTGGCAAATTTAAGAAAATTGAAATCGTATCAAGTATCTTCTCCGATTACAGGAAAAGATCTGTCAAAAATACAAACACATGGAGGCTCTACAATACACTACTTAATAACGAAGTGATTACTGAGGAAATCAAAGAGGAAATCAAAAAATACTTAGAAACAAATGACAATGTTCGTTGAGAAGATAAATAAAATTGATATACCATTAGCCAGACTCATCAAGAATAAAAGGGAGAAGACTCAAATCAATAGAATTAGAAATGAAAAAGGAGATGTAACAACTGACACTGCAGAAATACAAAAGAGTATTAGAGATTACTACAAGCAACTGTATGCCAATAAAATGGACAACCTGGAAGAAATGGACAAATTCTTAGAAATGCACAAGCTGCCGAGACTGAACCAGGAAGAAATAGAAAATATGAACAGACCAATCACAAGCACTGAAATTGAAACTGTGATTAAAAATCTTCCAACAAACAAAAGCCCAGGACCAGATGGCTTCACAGGCGAATTCTATCAAACATTTAGAGAAGAGCTAACACCTATCCTTCTCAAACTCTTCCAAAAGATAGCAGAGGGAGGAACACTCCCAAACTCATTCTATGAGGCCACCATCACCCTGATACCAAAACCAGACAAAGACGTCACAAAGAAAGAAAACTACAGGCCAATATCACTGATGAACATAGATGCAAAAATCCTCAACAAAATACTAGCAAACAGAATCCAACAGCACATTAAAAGGATCATACACCATGATCAAGTGAGGTGTATTCTGGGAATGCAAGGATTCTTCAATATACACAAATCAAACAACGTGATACACCATAGCAACAAACTGAAGGAGAAAAACCATATGATCATCTCAATAGATGCAGAGAAAGCTTTTGACAAAATTCAACACCCATTTATGATAAAAACCCTGCAGAAAGTAGGCATAGAGGGAACTTTCCTCAACATAATAAAGGCCATATATGACAAACCCACAGCCAACAAAGTTCTCAATGGTGAAGAACTGAAACCATTTCCACTAAGATCAGGAACAAGACAAGGTTGCCCACTCTCACCACTCTTATTCAACATAGTTTTGGAAGTTCTAGCCACAGCAATCAGAGAAAAAAAAAAAAAACAAATAAAAGGAATCCAAATAGGAAAAGAAGAAGTAAAGCTGTCACTATTTGCAGATGACATGATATTATACATAGAGAATCCTAAGGATGCTACCAGAAAACCACTAGAGCTAATCAATGAATTTGGTAAAGTAGCAGGATACAAAATTAATGCACAGAAATCTCTGGCATTCTTATACACTAATGATGAAAAATCTGAGAGTGAAATTAAGAAAACACTCCCATTTACCACGGCAACAAAAAGAATAAAATATCTAGGAATAAACCTACCTAAGGAGACAAAAGACTTGTATGCAGAAAACTATAAGACACTGATGAAAGAAATTAAAGATGATACAAATAGGTGGAGAAATATACCATGTTCTTGGATTGGAAGAATCAACATTGTGAAAATGACTCTACTACCCAAAGCAATCTACAGATTCAATGCAATCCCTATCAAACTACCACTAGCATTTTTTACAGAACTAGAAAAAAAAATTTCACAATTTGTATGGAAACACAAAAGACCCCAAATAGCAAAAGCAATCTAAAAAGACAAACAACCCAATCCAAAAATGGGCAGAAGAACTAAATAGACATTTCTCCAAAGAAGATATACAGATCACCAACAAACACATGAAAGAATGCTCAACATCATTAATCATTAGAGCAATGCAAATCAAAACAACAATGAGATATCATCTCACATCGGTCAGATTGGCCATCATCAAAAACTCTAGAAACAATAAATGCTGGAGAGGGTGTGGAGAAAAGGCAACCCTCTTGCACTGCTGGTGGGAATGTAAATTGATACAGCCACTATGGAGAACAGTATGGAGATTCCTTAGAAAACTGCAAATAGAACTACCATGCGACCCCACAATCCCACTACTGAGCATATATGGTGAGAAAACCATAATTCAAAAAGTGTCATGTACCAAAATGTTCATTGCAGCTCTATTTACTATAGCCAGGACATGGAAGCAACCTAAGTGTCCATCAACAGATGAATGGATAAAGATGTTGTACATATATACAATGGAATATTACTCGGGCATAAAAAGAAATGAAACTGAGTTATTTGTAATGAGGTGGATAGACCTGGAGTCTGTCATACAGAGTGAA
>NC_041229.1:30596397-30600132 GCF_002837175.3 Physeter macrocephalus
CAAGAGGGAAGAGATATGTGAACATATGTATATGTATAACTGATTCACTTTGTTGTAAAGGAGAAACTAACACACTATTGTAAAACAGTTATACTCCAATAAAGATGTTAAAAAAAAAAAATAAGACCTCAGACTCATACTTGGTGTTTTGCTAGCCCCTGGTTCACCTGCTACATTCTGACAGGTTTCAGAGAAGGATCCTATTTGTCCCATGATGCCGCTGAGCAGTGTCTACACAGGGTGGGAAGTTACCTCATACCCCACCTGTGGACGGGGACCTTCTAAGCCAAGGTTCTCAAATTTTGGGCCTGAATGAAAATTAAGGGAAACTGTGGTGCTAAGAAAATAGTGTACAAGGCAGCTTAGCAAAGGTAGAAGGGAACCCCAGTGAACCTGGGAGAGCCACCCCCAAATGAATGCCTGTCAGTACATGTGCTGAATAGCCATAGGGCATACATGTCAGCAATTCTGTCCTCTGCTCGGGGAGAAAGGTGTGTTTATAACCCGGAGCACTTTATGACCAGCAGGATCAAGTACCAAAGTGTATTTTTTAAAAATTCTGTGGAGTACTCTGTGATCTCCAGATATAATAAGGTCTTTCTCAAGCAGGATAGAAATGAATTGAAGGAAACAACTGTTTACATGTTGGACGTGTATCCTTTGCCCATGTTCTGTTTAATGTTAATCATAAGATTGTAACCCCAAACAACCCCAAATAATCTGCTTGGAGTCACCTTTTGTGATGATTGCTCATGTTATTTCCTGCTAATCAAGAGGATGTTATAAAATGTGAGTCAGACAGCCTCCGGCTTTCTGGAAGTGCCAGAACCATATATATAGAGAGGGAGCTTCCTAGTTGAGACATTGGAGCAGCAGAGAGGTGGGAGCCATCAGATTCCTTAAGCTGAGAAGGAAGACAGACGCCAGCATGCCCAGACTGCCTCTGCTGCTGCTGCCGCTTCTCTGGGGCGTGGGGTCTCACAGCTTCCCAGCAGCGACTTCAGAAACACAAGAGCAAGATGTGGAGACAGTGCAGGTAAATGCTGAATTTCACATGCCCAAAATGCAAAAGCCTTTATTTGCATTCTTCCACAGTATAACAGAGTAACAGCAGTATAATAGAGTTTATTTAAGGATGGATTCCCTACAAAGAGAAATTTTTGTCAGAAAGGGCACTATCCCCCAAAATGTATCTATCCATGCATAGACTCTCCTTTTCCAGTTAGAAGTGATAGGGAACTAAAAGAACAATATGCAAATTTGTCTCTACAAATTATAATTCTGACTTCATAATAACTAATGGTAGGGAAATTTCTACTCCAAAATTACAGTTTCCACCAATAATACTTATAATAAGGACCACGCAATCTAAACACAATCTTTAAAAGTAGTTCTGTGTTTCAGCTATAACTTTACACTGTCAATATTTAGAAAAATTAGAAAGATTTCCCATCCAGTGTTTCAATAATTTTATCTTTCATCAGGAATACCTGGAAAACTACTACAACCTGAAGAGTGATGGGAAACAAGTTGAAAGACAGAGAAACAGTGACCCAGTAGTTGAAAAACTAAAGCAAATGCAAAAATTCTTTGGGCTGAAGGTGACGGGGAAACCAGATGCTGCAACCTTGAGTGTGATGAAGCAGCCCAGATGTGGGGTGCCTGACATGGTTCAGTTTGTTCTCACTCAGGGGAACCCGCGATGGGAGGACACACATCTGACCTACAGGTAATTAGACTGAGCACCAGAGTGGGAATGCTATTTCCCATCAGAGCCATCAGAAATGAAATCAGATGTGTCTGTATTTTATTTCATTTGAAGGATTGAAAACTACACACCAGATCTGTCAAGAGCAGATGTGGACCATGCCATTGAGAAAGCCTTTCAACTCTGGAGCAACATCTCACCCTTAACCTTCACCAAGGTCTCTGAGGGTCAAGCAGACATAATGATATCCTTTGTCAGGGGAGGTAAGCTCTTCTTGCAGCATGAAAGTATTCTCACCTTAACTTCCCCCTGCCTTTGAATCTCTTCAGCTTTGCAACTAGATCTCCTTGTTTGAGAAGAGTGTTGATTTTATGGACTTAAGAATGAAAACTATATTGCATTTGCTGCAAATCTGTTGACCTCTTAGTAAAGCTAATGCTTACTTTCCTGGGTTAGCCTAAATAAGAACCAAGAGGAACTTTTGTTGAATTTTGTTTCTTGCAGATCATCATGACAATTCTCCCTTTGATGGACCAGGTGGAAACCTTGCTCATGCTTTTCAACCAGGCCCAGGTATCAGAGGGGATGTCCATTTTGATGAAGATGAAAGGTGGACCAACAATTTCAGAGGTAAGTCAGCTCATCTTGCCTCTCTCAACCCTTCTCCCCCCACCCTCCTTCTTGGTTCATTGTAATATTGGTTGACTTAACTGAAAGAATGTATTAATAGAAGTATGCATTTTTCTGCTACCACTTAGAAAATTAATGGTGCATTTAGAAAATGTAAGAGAAGAATTATTTCTGTTAGAAAGAACATCTTATTGGCTACAAATAGGTTACTCTGAAATTTCTAGTAAGTAAATGTTGAAAATCTTAATGTTTTCCTTGTGGGCATCTACACAGAATCTTTTTTATTGGAAGAACACACCAAAGTGTAATAATGTTAGTAAGATATGTGGAAATCAAGGGACGAGAGACTGTATATATTTCCAAAATTTCCAGCATTAAGCATGTATCAATCTGTAAATAGGAAAAAAATGTGTCAATAGAAGACTATTTCTTCTCTGTGAAATAATATGTGCCATCTAACCACTGACAAAACTGACTAATCTGTGCTAGACTCTTGGTTGGCTGAATTTTCTTTTTAATTGTAATCATAGAGTTTAAGCTTTAACTGGTCTCTTCACTATTAATAAATGGATTCTTCTTACCTTCAGAAAATTTTTTTATACATTTCAAAAAGCTATTGAGAAAATAAAAACATTAATCCTTTAGAGTTATAGATTACTTCTTAATTAAATGTCTCAAAACTGAAAACATTTCAAATAATTACAAATAGTTTTATTATCCCTTTTAGATTATAACTTGTATCGTGTGGCAGCTCATGAATTGGGCCATTCCCTTGGACTTTCTCATTCCACTGACATTGGGGCTTTGATGTACCCCAACTACATCTTCAGTGGTGATGTTCAGCTATCTCAGGATGACATCAATGGGATCCAGGCCATCTATGGTGAGTATAAAGAAAAACATTATGGACAAGGGGTCATTAGAACAGCCATTGGATTTATCCTTTTTTTTTTTAACATCTTTATTGGAGTACAACTGCTTTACAATGGTGCGTTAGCCTCCGCCTCACAACAGAGTGAATCAGCCATACATATACACACGTTCCCATATCTCCTCCCTCCTGCGTCTCTCCCAACCCACCCCTCCAGGTGGTCACAAACCACCCAGCTGATCTCCCTGTGCCATGCGGCTGCCCCCCACCAGCTATCCACCCTACATTTGGGAGTGTACATATGTCCATGCCACTCTCTCACTTCATCACAGCTTACACTCCCCACTCCCTATATCCTCAAATCCATGCTCAAGTAGGTCTGTGTTTCATTCCGATCCTACCCCCAGTCTCTTCGTGACATTTTTATTTTCTTAGATTCCATATATATGTGTTAGCATACGGTATTTGTTTTTCTCCTTCTGACTTACTTCACTCTATATGACAGACTCCAGGTCTATCCACCTCA
>NC_041229.1:30600392-30602305 GCF_002837175.3 Physeter macrocephalus
TGTTTTCTTAATTTCACTCTCAGATTTTTCATCATTAGTGTGTAAGAATGCCAGAGATTTCTGTGCATTAATTTTGTATCCTGCTACATTACCAAATTCATTGATTAAGTGTAGTAGTCTTCTGGGAACATCTTTAGGATTCTCTATGTATAGTATCATGTCATCTGCAAACAATGACAGCTTTACTTCTTCTTTTCCTACTTGGATTCCTCTTATTTCTCTTTCTTATCTATTTGCTGTGAATAGAACTTCCAAAACTATGTTGAATAAGAGTGGTGCGAGTGGGCAACCTTGTCTTATTCCTGATCTTAAATAGAGCTGCAATGAACATTTTGGTACATGACTCTTTTTGAATTATGGTTTTCTCACCATATATGCCCAGTAGTGGGACTGCTGGATCGTGTGGTAGTTCTATTTGTAGTTCTCTAAGGAACCTCCATACTGTTCTCCATAGTGGCTGTATCAATATTTTGTTGAGGAAAGTTCTCTCTATGCCTACTTTCTGCAGGGTTTTTATTATAAGTGGGTATTGAATTTTGTCAAAAGCTTTCTGTGCATCTATTGAGATGATCATATGGTTTTTCTCCTTCAGTTTGTTGATATGGTGTATCACGATGATTGATTTGCGTATATTGAAGAATCCTTGCATTACTGGCATAAACCCCACTTGATCATGGTGTATGATCCTTTTAATGTGCTGTTGGATTCTGTTTGCTAGTATTTTGTTGAGGATTTTTGCATCTATGTTCATCAGTGATAGTGGCCTGTAGTTTTCTTTCTTTGTGACGTCTTTGTCTGGTTTTGGTATCAGGGTGATGGTGGCCTCATAGAATGAGTTTGGGAGTGTTCCTCCCTCTGCTATCTTTTGGAAGAGTTTGAGAAGGATAGGTGTTAGCTCTTCTCTAAATGTTTGATAGAATTCGCCTGTGAAGCCATCTGGTCCTGGGCTTTTGTTTGTTGGAAGATTTTTAATCACAGTTTCAATTTCAGTGCTTGTGATTGGTCTGTTCATATTTTCTATTTCTTCCTGGTTCAGTCTCGGCAGCTTGTGCATTTCTAAGAATTTGTCCATTTCTGCCAGGATGTCCATTTTATTGGCATACAGCTGCTTGTAGTAATCTCTAATAATCTTTTGTATTTCTGCAGTGTCAGTTGTTACATCTCCTTTTTCATTTCTAATTCTATTGATTTGAGTCTTCTCCCTTTTATTCTTGATGAGTCTGGCTAATGGTTTATCAATTTTATTTATCTTCTCAAAGAACCAGCTTTTAGTTTTATTGATCTTTGCTACTGTTTTCAAAATTGTCCATATCTTCCAGGTTGTCCATTTTATTGGCATAAAGTTTCTAATCTTTTATATTTCTGCAGTGTCTGTTGTTACTTCTCCTTTTTCATTTCTAATTCTATTGATTTAAGTCTTCTCCCTTTGTTTCTTGATGAGTCTGGCTAAATGGTTTATCAATTTTGTTTTTCTTCTCAACGAACCAGCTTTTAGTTTTATTGATCTTTGCTATCATTTCCTTTATTTCTTTTTCATTTGTTTCTGATCTGATCTTTATGATTTCTTTCCTTCTGCTAAATTTGTGTTTTTTTTGTTCTTCTTTCTCTAATTGCTTTAGGTGAAAAGGTAGGTTGTTTAATCGAGATGTTTCCTGTTTCTTAAGGTAGGATTGTATTGCTATAAACTTCCCTCTTAGAACTGCTTTTGCTGCTCTAGTATCATAGCGTTGTGGTCAGAGAAGATACTTGATACGATTTCAATTTTCTTAAATTTACCAAGTCGAGATTTGTGACCCAAGATATGATATATACTGGAGAATGTTCTATGAGCACTTGAGAAAAATGTGTATTCTGTTGTTTTTGGATGGAATGACCTATAATATCAATTTAAGCCCATCTGGTTAATTTTATCA
>NC_041229.1:30602813-30637276 GCF_002837175.3 Physeter macrocephalus
CTTGTGTGTTATTTGTTGTTTTTCCCTTTGCTCCTTATAATATTTTTTTTTGTATTTAATTTTTGATAGTTTGATTAATATGTGTCTTGGCATGTTTGTCTTTGTTTATCCTGTATGGGACTCTCTGTGCTTCCTGGAATTTACTGACTATTTCCTTTACCATATTAGGGAAGTTTTCAACTATAATCTCTTCAAATATTTTCTCAGTCCCTTTCTTTTTCTCTTCTTCTTCTGGGACCCCTATAATTCGAATGTTGGTGTGTTTAATGTTGTCCCAGAGGTCTCTGAGACTGTCCTCAGTTCTTTTCATTCTTTTTTCTCTATTCTGCTCTGCAGTAGTTATTTCAACTATTTTATCTTCCAGGTCACTTATCCGTTCTTCTGCCTCAGTTATTCTGCTATTAATCCCATCTAGAGTATTTTTAATTTCGTTTATTGTGTTGCTCATCAGTGCTTGCTTCCTCTTTATTTCTTCTAGGTCCTTGTTAAATGTTTCTTGCATTTTGTCTATTCTATTTCCAAGATTTTGGATCATCTTTACTATCATTATTCTGAATTCTTTTTCAGGTAGACTGCCTATTTCCTCTTCATTTGTTAGGTCTGGTGGGTTTTTACCTTGCTCCTTCATCTGCTGTGTGTTTTTCTGTCTTTTCTTCTGCTTATCTTATTGTGTTTGGTGTCTCCTTTTTGCAAGCTGCAGGTTCGTAGTTCCCGTTGTTTTTGGTGTCTGTCCCCAGTGGCTAAGGTTGGTTCAGTGGGTGGGGTAGGTTTACTGGTTGGACGGACTCTTGCCTGTGTTCTGGTGAATGAGGCTGGATCTTGTCATTTTGGTGGGCAGGTCCACGTCTGGTGGTGTATTTTGGGGTGTTGGTAGCCTTATTATGATTTTAGGTACCTCTCTGCTAATGGATGTGTCTGTAGTCCTGTCTTGCTAATTGTTTGCCATAGGGTGTCCAGCCTTGTAGCTTGCTGGTCGTTGAGTGAAGCTGGGTCTTGGTGTTGAGATGGAGATCTCTGGGATATTTTCGTCATTTGATATTACGTGGAGCTGGGACATCTCTTGTGGACCAGTGTCCTGAAGTTAGTTCTGCCACCTCAGAGTCACAGCCCTGACGCCTGGCTGGAGATCCAAGAGCCTTTAATCCACACGGCTCAGAATAAAATGGAGAAAAAATAGAAAGGAAAGAAGGAAGAAAGGAAGGAAGGAAGGAAGCAAGAAGGGAACGAAGGAAGGAAGAAAGGAAGGAAGGAAGGAAGGGAGGAAGAAAGGGAGGAAGAAAGGAAGGGAGGAAGGAAGGGAGAAAGGAAGAAAGGAAGGGAGGAAGGAAGAAAGGAAGGGAGGAAGAAAGGGAAGAATTGAAGGAAGAAAGCAAGAAAGGAAGGAAGAGTAAGAAAGGGAGGGAGGAAGGGAGGAATCCCCATGTTACAAGGGTATTGCAGAAGCTGAAGAGGTCCCTTTTGGAGAAGAGGATTAGTCTTTAGGTTGTGGGTTATGACAGCTGCCTTCAAATACCTGAAGAATAGTCATACAGAACAGTGGCTTTCAAACTTTTTGACTGTGACCCATGGTAAGAAATGCATTTTATATTGTGATCCAGCACACATACACATGCACATAACAAACAAAGCTTCACAAAAGACTACAAGCTATGACCTGCATTTCAAAACTCACCAACGTGGAAGAGGAGTGAGACTTATTCTGAGCTGATTCACGCAGGAACTTTCTAGCAGTTAGAACTACCCAACAGTGAACTAAAGTTATTAAAATAAAAAATAATTATTAAGAAGAAAAATTTTAAAAAGAAAAAAAAAAACGGTTCGGTCAGATCCCTAGGACAAATGGTGAAAGCAAAGCTATACAGACAAAATCTCACACAGCAGCATACACATACACACTCACAAAAAGAGAAAAAGGGGAAAATAATAACATATCTTGCTCCCAATATCCACCTCCTCCACTCGGGATGATTCGCTGTCTATTCAGGTATTCCACAGATGCAGGGCACTTCAAAGGAAGACAAGAAGGAAGACATGAAGAAAGAAAGGAAGAAAGGAAGGAAGGAGGGAAGAAAGGAAGGAAGGAAGAAAGGAAGAAAGAAAGAAGATAAAATAAAGTAGGATAAAATAAAGTTATTAAAATAAAAAATAATTATTAAGAAGAAAAATTTTAAAAAGAAAAAAAAAAACGGTTCGGTCAGATCCCTAGGACAAATGGTGAAAGCAAAGCTATACAGACAAAATCTCACACAGCAGCATACACATACACACTCACAAAAAGAGAAAAAGGGGAAAATAATAACATATCTTGCTCCCAATATCCACCTCCTCCACTCGGGATGATTCGCTGTCTATTCAGGTATTCCACAGATGCAGGGCACTTCAAGTTGATTGTGGAGATTTAATCCGTTGCTTCTGAGGCTGCTGGGAGAGACCTCCCCCTTTCCTCTTTGTTCGCACAGATCCTGGGGTTCAGCTTTGGAATTGGTCCCACCTCTGTGCGTAGGTCGTCTGAGGGCGTCTGCTCTTCGCTCAGACAGGACGGGGTTAAAGGAGAAGCTGATTCTGGGGCTCTGGCTCAGGCCGGGGGGAAGGAGGGGTACGGATGCGGGGCAAGCCTGTGGCGGCAGAGGTTGGCGTGACGCTGCACCAGCCTGAGGTGCGCCACGCGTTCTCCCGGGGAAGCTGTCCCTGGATCCCGGGACCCTGGCAGTGGTGGGCTGCACAGGCTCCCAGGAGGGGAGGTGTGAAGAGTCACCTGTGCTCGCACACAGGCTTCTTTGTGGTGGCAGCAGCAGCCTTAGCGTCTCATGCCCGTCTCTGGTGTCCGCGCTGATAGCCGCGGCTCGCGCCCATTTCTGGAGCTCCTTTACGCGGCGCGCTTAAACCCCTCTCCTCGCGCACCAGGAAACAAAGAGGCAAGAAAAAGTCTCTTGTCTCTCTGGCAGCTCCGCGCCCGTCTCTGGAGCTCCTTTATTCCGTGTGCTTAATCCCCTCTCCTCGCGCCCCAGGAAGCAAAGAGGGAAGAAAAGGTCTCTTGCCTCTTCGGCAGCTCCAGACTTCTCCCGGACTCCCTCCCAGCTAGCCGTGGTGCACTAACCCCTTCAGGCTGTGTTTACGCAGCCAACCCCAGTCCTCTCCCGGCTTCCGACCGAAGCCCGAGCCTCAGCTCTCAGCCCCCGTCCTTCCCGGCGGGTGAGCAGACAAGCCTCTCAGGCTGTTGAGTGCTGGTCGGCATGGATCCTCTGTGCGGGAATCTCTCTGCTTTGCCCTCCGCACCCTTTTACTGCACTCTCTTCCGTGGCTCCGAAGCTTCCCCCCTCCGCCACCCAGTCTCTGCCCGTGAAGGGGCTTCTAGTGTGTGGAAACCTTTCCTCCTTCACAGCTCCCTCCCACTTCTGTCCTCTTCTCTCTGATCCCCAGAAAATAGTTTTTAAACAGAGGAAACCCGGAGGAGACTAAGGAGATGTTATGATTAAATGCAATGTAGTATCCTTGATGGGACCCTGCTACTGTTGGAAAGTCTCCTGAAGAGATGGGGGGCAGCTGTGGCTCACTGTGGGGACAAGGACACTGGCAGCAGAAGTTCTGGGAAGTACTCCTAGGCATGAGCCTTCCCAGATCCACCATTAGTGCCATCAAAGAGCTTCAGCTTTATCCTTTAAGAAGTTTTCATTGGTTATGTAGTTTTCCAAAGCCAGGTGGAACTAACTCCAGATCTCTTGTTCCTTTAGGACCTTCCCAAAATCCCACTCAGCCAATTGGCCCACAAACCCCACAAGTGTGTGATAGTAAGCTAACTTTTGATGCTATAACTACAATCCGGGGAGAAGTGATGTTCTTTAAAGACAGGTAAGACATCAGTTCTTTTTTGTGTTATGTACGTGTAATAACAGGACTCACTGCTATGGGTACATATGGGCCACTATTATGCTTCACACATTGTTTATCTTACATTTGTTTACATACATTATTATAATTACAGTTGAGTGTAAACAATTGCTTGCTCTTGAACAACATAATGAATATATAACAACCTTTTCCCAAGGACACTGGCAGCAGAAGTTCTGGGAAGTACTCCTAGGCATGAGCCTTCCCAGATCCACCATTAGTGCCATCAAAGAGCTTCAGCTTTATCCTTTAAGAAGTTTTCATTGGTTATGTAGTTTTCCAAAGCCAGGTGGAACTAACTCCAGATCTCTTGTTCCTTTAGGACCTTCCCAAAATCCCACTCAGCCAATTGGCCCACAAACCCCACAAGTGTGTGATAGTAAGCTAACTTTTGATGCTATAACTACAATCCGGGGAGAAGTGATGTTCTTTAAAGACAGGTAAGACATCAGTTCTTTTTTGTGTTATGTACGTGTAATAACAGGACTCACTGCTATGGGTACATATGGGCCACTATTATGCTTCACACATTGTTTATCTTACATTTGTTTACATACATTATTATAATTACAGTTGAGTGTAAACAATTGCTTGCTCTTGAACAACATAATGAATATATAACAACCTTTTCCCCAGCATGTATTCTGTCATTTGATTCTCACAAAAATTACCATTGAAGTAGAAAATCAGTAAATATAATTCCATTTTACAGATCAGTAAAGTAAAGCAGAGAGAAGGAAAGAGATCCTTCAGGGCACAGAGTTCCTTGGCAACAAAGTGGTAATTGGTTTTCTGACCTCTACTCCAGGCCTCTTCTCATTTTTGTCACTCTTTAGGATGATAAGTATGTCAGTATTTTATTAGGAGAAATCAGTCCTTTTCATAACACCATCATGCTGAGAAGGATTGTGTAGACCCCTTTTAAGTATCATCCTGGAAAAGACAGCCTTTCCAAAGCCTGTGGTCATAATAGGACTCTGTCCCCACCCCTTTACCCTGGGAGTGGGCAAAGAAAGATAGGAGCCATTGCGGGGAGAATCCCCAAGAGTTCATGAGGACCCTGTCTGTTGGGGGCCAGGGGATATGGGCAGTCACAATGTGCTTCCCTCCTCAGAGGAGGGTCCTAGAACTCCCTCAGCAGCATGTGGCCTCAGGAAGGCTAAGGTCCCCTCACACACAAGGAACAGGCCTGCTTTGCATACAGTTCTGATTCCTAAAGGATGAGGCAAAATAATAATACAGTCATTTTCTGAACAATACAGTCTGCCACACATAGAAAGTAGGGATGCTCTAAAAGGCTCGCTTCTCTTCATCTCTCTTCTTGGAGTGTCACTGGAACTGTTTTACCACTTTGTGGTCATATCTACCCCAGAAGGCAGTGTATTGGCTCCTAATGCTTCCCATCCTGTGCTTTACTATTTCTGAGTATAAAAGATAAGGATGGATATAAACCATACAGGGTGTGGCTCAATGCTGGGGAGTGCTAGGAAAGACTTGGTTTTAAAGGAAAGCTCTCAATATAGCAGGACGTGCTTATCAAAGCAAATATTTGGAGGATGACTCCAAAGAACAGGACAAAGTCTAAGATTTGTAAGAACTGAACGGACACTGAGATCATTTAAATGTCACCAGGTCATGAAGCCACAGAAGGTTAAGTCTAGAAACAGTAATAGTAGCTGTCTTGCCCAGGGTCTCACAGCCAGGCAGAGACAGGACTGGATCGAGAAGTCAGATCTGACTTTCAAGGCCAGAGTATTCCCTGTGGCCTGGAATCGGGAAAACTCTTCTGTCGGCCCACGTGACAGTCTATGCTTTGTCGTTACCCCCATCAACTTTGTAAACCACCAACCAAAGGAAGAAGATAAAGGGAGTGGCTGCTAGATCTGAGTTTAAAGTTAACCTTTGCCTCTTAACTGTTGCATGGCCTTGGACACCTCCCTTCGCCTCCCTGACCTCAATTGCTAATCTGTGAGATGAAAGCAATTTCTCTTGTAGGGTATTTGTGAGGTAGGGCATGATGTAGGTAAAGTGTGCACTAAATGTAGGATGTTAGTGCTGTGTTCTAGGCCCTGGTGTGCTTGCCAAAGATGATTGTTACATTTTGAGAATTTTGCAAGCTGGTTGTTAAACAGCATTATTAAAAGTTAAATTATTAACTTTAAAGTTAAATTATACAACTTAACAATTGTATTTAAACCAAAGGTAATAAAAGTAATCAGAATTCATCCCTTTGTAATTATTTTGCTGCATTTTACTATTTATTTATGTTCCTGAGGCAGTTTATGCCTAATGTATCTATATAGTGGAGACACTATACAGTGGTGCACCACCTCAAATCTCTTGATTTGCAGTGGTTGTAATATTATTTCCACCATGAAAATAAGCAAATGCTACAAACCAGGACTCCTCCCCAGCCCCATCATGGAGAGCCAGATGTTAAACATTTATGAGCATACTACTAGTGCCAGCAATAGAAGGACCTGAATGACAGCCAGAGCTTGCTATGGATTAAATAAAAACATTTTTCCTTCTTTCAAATCAGGTTCTACATGCGCACAAATCCCTTCTACCCAGGAGCTGAGCTCAATTTCATTTCTGTTTTCTGGCCCCATCTGCCTAATGGACTTCAGGCTGCTTATGAGGTTGCCAATAGAGATGAAGTTCGGTTTTTCAAAGGTAATGTTTCCAATTATCTTTCAGTTTTTATGCATTAAAGTTTCTTCTGCTTTTGGGCTGATGTATGACACTACTAGCTACTTTATTTCCATAGACTTTGGAAAATCTAGCAAATCAATGGGAGTCTATCACTTTAGTTAAGAATTGCATGGTGCATGTCTGAATAAATTTAAGTGAAAAGCATATGACTGGAGATACATATTTTATGGCCTGTTTGTGAATGTGGACTTATGGAGGTGTTTTCTGTGCAAACTGTTTATGTATTTTAAACCCTCTCCACATTCTTGGGGTGCTCAGGAGTAAAACTGAGAAGATGGAACAGAAACATTTGAGTTGGGTGGTTTCCTAGAGCCTATTTTATACTAATAACTCTCCTGAGAGAGGAGGCCTCACAGGGCAGCCAGATGGGGGTGCTGCATCCTTGATGTCAGAGTATGGTCTTCAGACCAGCAGCACTGACACTGTCCTGGAGTCTGTTAGAAATTCAGAATCTCACTTACCATAATACTGACAAAGTTCGTCCATATTGTCAGATCCTATTCCAGACCTTCTCGAATTTTAACAAGATTCCCAGGCAATTCGTATGTATATTAAAGTGTGAGAAGTCCTGAACTACCATGAATAGAATGGGGTAAACTTCTTTGATTCTATCAGAATGAAACATGCTCCAGTGATCAGCTCCTGACTTTGAAGACACTATGCCAAACACCAGTATTTCTCCAAATGTATGTTTGGCATAGTGCAGACAAACATTGAGACACCTGACCCAGTCACACACTCAAGGCAAAGAACTCAATACAGTTCAGATGGACAAAAAACTTTGAAATGGGCTTTCTAGCCCTTATATAATGAAATTAAATGGGATTTTAGATACACAAAGTTTCAAACTGGTTTTTCCTGCGGGATAAATAAGGATACTTGAGCAAAAAATACAAGCCTGGCTACAAGACGTAAGACCGGTTTTATATGACATGGAGTTTACTAAGCCTAAATATGTAGAGTCTGGACACAGCCTAAATTCAAGTATTTGGAACTGTAGTCAGGTGCAATGATTTCTACGCAGAGTTGCAAGTCATTACAGATCGTGAGTCAACACTCTGGCCTTTAGGATATCTTTGGTGTGAACTTCCACAACCCATGGGCAACCTGGAAAAGTGAGGTTTCTATCACTGAGGTGGCACGATGAACTCTGTAGTCATTTGAGCATCTGGCTTTGGAAGGAAGCCCCCAACTCCACAAACCAGTCATTCTCAAAGCTTGCTACAGTTTAGAATTGTCTAGGAAATTTTTAAAAAAATACTGATTTAATTGGTCTGGGGTAGGATACCAGCATCGGTATTTTTTAAAAAATAAATCACCCTAGATGATTCTAATGTGCAGTCAGGATACTCCTCTAGCACATGAGACTAAGCATTTAGCTGGAAATCCACTTACTGTCTACTGGTGCCCTGGACAAGTGTTTTCATCCCTGTTTCTTGATTGGCAGGTAATAAGTACTGGGCTGTTAAGGGGCAAGATGTGTTATACGGATACCCCAAGTACATCTACAAATCCTTTGGTTTCCCAAAGACTGTGAAGAACATCGACGCTGCTGTTTCTGAGGAAGATACTGGGAAAACGTACTTCTTTGTTGCTAACAAATGCTGGAGGTAAAGACTGGGTACAGAAAATGGTAGGGTATCTATTCTTTCTACATAGAGAGAAGTTACTAAATTGAATCATATAAAAATGAGTCTCATAGTGCCTTGGCTAGCTGCCTTTTCTGGGAATGGCTGTAGCTCGTCCAGCTTCCAAGTTGGTTGACCAATAATTATCATGCAATTCCTGTCCCAGAGATCCAGGGAGAATGTGGACCTGAATTTGAAAAAGATGTGAAAAGGAGGGCATCCATCTTCATAGAGCTGCTGCAGCCAACAGGAACTTATCTTTCACTGCATTTGACATTAATAGCACCTACTGGAGAAGTAGAATTAGATGTTGGAGTTCAGAGGGAACTTATAAATCTTCTAGTCCACCCAACATCCTACCTCACTTTGTCCCACCTCCTATTTTTACACATGACCTATGGAATTGAAAGGTCTTATTACATTCTTGCTGGTGAATTCCCTGTAATGGTTTTGTGAAGGCTACACATTTAACAAATAGTTCTGACACTTCTAATTATTTTTTGACCAGGTATGATGAATATAAACGATCCATGGATGCAGGTTATCCCAAAATGATAGCAGAAGATTTTCCTGGAATTGGTAATAAAGTTGATGCTGTTTTCCAGAAAGACGGTAAGTGAATATATACATATTTCCTCTATTTTTTTGCCACGGAATAGCATCAGTATTGTTATTTGGAACAGAAAATACCAAAAATATTTATTCTCACAAATGACTTGGATTTTTGAAGAATTAAAGTTAAACCTAGAAATCATTAGTATAAGGTAATAAGTCTCTTTTGTTTTATTTCTAGGATTTTTCTATTTCTTCCATGGAACAAGGCAATACAAATTTGATACCAAAACTAAGAGAATTTTGACTCTCCAAAAAGCTAATAGCTGGTTCAACTGCAGAAAAAATTGACCAGCTGTTAAAAAGTTAAACAGAAAAATATATTTCATGAGTCCAAGGAAGGTGTTTTCCTGAAGAGACATAAATTTAAATAAAATACAGAGTTATGAAGTATAATCTTATTTATACCTCATTCTGCATAATTTTTATGACTTAGAATGTAATGTTTTATGTACTGCTGTAATTTAGTTCTACAAATGAGGGCTAAGTAAGGTCAAATTCATGGCTCCACAGTTCAGTTCTCTGCAGGTGTGGAAGGAAGGGGTAGGCAGTCACATTTGTATAGTCCTGGCCAGTGGACTGTGCCCAGAAGTGACTGATATCGCTTCCAGATGGAATCTTTGGATTGCTGGTGCAAAATTCTCCAGCACTATGATGATTGTAAAAGCACATCTTGAGAGAATTTCCACAAGGTTGAAGAAGGCTGAATTCCTGGGCCAACACTCTGAACAGTTACTCCAAACCTCAGTAGATTTTGCTTAAGAAATAAACTTTTGGGCTTCCCTGGTGGCGCCGTGGTTGAGAGTCTGCTGCTGGTGCAGGGGACACGGGTTCGAGCCCTGGTCTGGGAGGATCCCGCATGCCGTGGAGCAACTAGGCCCGTGAGCCACAACTACTGAGCCGGCGCGTCTGGAGCCCGTGCTCCGCAACGAGAGAGGCCGCGATAGTGAGAGGCCCGCGCACCGCGATGAAGAGTGGCCCCCGCTTGCCACAACTAGAGAAAGCCCTCGCACAGAAATAAAGACCCAACACAGCAAAAATACATAAATAAATTAATAAACTCCTACCCCCAACATCTTAAAAAAAAAAGAAATAAACTTTCATTGTGTTAAGCGACTAAGATTTTAGATTTTGTTAAAGCTGCGTAATCCAGTTTTTCCAGACAAAGATTATCTAGTTTATCATGCCTAATTTGGGAGGATGTTAATGGAGGTTAAGAGTCCTGTAGGTAGCTTCCAAGCCCTATGAGTTTTATGAGTAGCTCAGAGAGTTCTCAGAGTGTTTGCAGACTTTCCAAATACACAGAGTCTTGGGAATATTTTGAGGATATTCATGATTCTGAGGCAGGCAGTTCTCAAGTCAAGAATTTGGACAGCAGTGTAACATTCCCTTTGGCCAAATCTCTCTCTCCATTAAGGATTTTTATATTAAAGTATAACATAAATGCAGAAAAGTGCACATATCATAAATGTTCATGTCAATGAGTTATCACAAAGTTAACAACCCCACGTAATTCTCACCCAGCTCAGTAAACAAAACATTACCAGTGTCAGGGAGGGGGAAATATCTCCCTTACCCCTCTTGAGCTCTTGTGGCTGAACTAATAATAAAGTTGACACAAGACAGATTAACAGAAGAAGAAGAAAGTTAATTTAATTCATGCACATGGAGGTGTCATAGAAATGAGACCTAAGGATTGGCTAAAGCAGGCAGCTTTTATACTTTTTAGATAAAGAAACAGTAAATTTGTGAGGAATTGAGAAGACAAAGAAATTTAATTGGTGAAGAATCTAAAGAGAGTTTGGGCTTGGGATAGTAAACTAAAACAGTAACAAGGTTTGTATATTCAGTCCTGCATCCCTATCTCTGGAGATAAGGATGTCCTACTAGCTCCAGATGCAGGGATGCCACTGCTGTCAATCTAATCCCCCCATAAGTACTGATGTGACAGCTGTTTATGATGAGCGCTCTCAAAAAAGTCTTCCTTTCAAATTACCAATTTATAGGATCCATCATCTGGCCATTGATGTGTAGGATCTTATATTCATTTCAAACAGTGAGTCAAACCAATAAGCCTTTTTTGTGGCTTAACCAAATTCAAGAGACATCTCACAAGAGAGTATGTATCCTTCACATGATCCCATCACTGCTCAACTCTTTCTTAGCTTAGTTCTCCAGAATAAGAGCCTGAAACAGGAATTCTTTGGTGTTGTCACTTGGGGAGGAGTGTTCTCAGGAGAAGAGGAGTGGGGGACATAGTTTAGAACAGGGAAAAAGCTAAAGAATGTGGTCTCAGATAGAGCTTGCTTTGATCTTATGAACAAGGAGCTCTGGGACAAAAACTGAATTACAGTTATTCCCACATTGAGGCAAAGGAACTAGACTTTTGCACCCCTGTGTCAATCAGTTATCAGTTGATGTCTGTTTTGGGGAGAGGGGCATTGGTCCCAGGCAAGATGATCCCATTTGGCAAAGTAACAGGGGACAACTGGAAGTTGTAGCAGTCAACACTTGCAGTATCCATGAGGATGCCAAGGGGGATCTGGAGACAGTACCAACAGCATTCTCTATACATTCTCTATCTCCCAGAGTAACCACTATGCTGACCTCTAATACCTTAGATTAAATTCACCTATTTTTTAACTAAATTAAAACAACTGTGTATTATTTTGTATCTACCTTATTGTGTTGAACATTATTTATCCACTGGCAATGGGCTTTGTGTTGTTACCACTTGGGGGCTTTTATAAATAATGTTGCACATATGTAGGCATTTCTGTTGATTATATACCTAAGAGTGCAATTGCTGAGTCATAGAGATTATCAGACACTCTTCAGATTCTTCCTTGGCCTCATCTTTCTTTTATCCCTGCCACAGCAGTGGTAACTGGCATTGTACGGGTTCTAAACCAGCTTCTAAACTAGTAGCTGTTCTTGTTGGGTCTGTGCGGTGCGTTTCTTGCCTCCTTCTCTAGGTTTTTCCATCTTTTCTGTTGATGTTCCATCCAGCTCTGTTATGGAACTCATTCAGAGCTCATGCACATACAACCTAGAAGTGAGAAGAGTAATAGTTTGTGGGACAAATATTTTACCAATGTGAGAGTAATGGATTAATAAATGCATCTCCTTTTCTTTCTTCAGAAGGGTGTTTCACATTTCCAGTAGTCCCTCAGACAGTCCCATATCGTACAACACATTTCTCATATCTCTATCCAGTTGACAATTCATCTATGTATTGTCTCTCCTGCTTTCCCTGCTTTACTCTCCATGTCTCTCAATCCAGCTCCCTGGATTACACTTAAATTTTGTCTAAGGCTCTGCTTTCTAGGAAAACTAGATTAAGATAACTTGTGCTGAAATGTGGTAGTGATAACCCTTGGTATGTAGTGACATCACAGTTACTAAGACTTTTGTCTGTGGTTGATTGTGAAAAGATGATGAATGGTGAGGTGTTGGGTTATCAGGTGTCTGGGACACTTCAACAGTATGAGAGGGAGGGTAATTTTAAGAAATGTGGAGTGAGCTGGTTAACTGCCCTGGGAATTTGTTAAAGAAAGTAATAGGCTCAGAGAAGCCAAATATCAACTCAAGACATACTGTGAAAGCTAACAATCTTTAATGGAAACATTTAAGAAAAATCCTCATCTATTGTAGACTATGCTAAAAATCAGTCCCAGATCTAACTGCAAAATTGGACACTTTCTAGCTGGAATAATGGGTAAACAAACCTGAAATTCTTGAACACCTAAATTTCTCTGAAAGCTCCACATGGATAGAAGTATCAATAATATCTCCCTCTTGACAGAGGAGGACAACTTACCCTTGCATAGAGAATCAACAAAGACCATATGTGACTCAGCATCTCACAAGATAATGCTTGTCCTCCTCCCAAATTGTCTCCCTCACCCCTCATCGTTTTTAGGCAAATGACTAAAGTCAGGTCTCAGTTTAGCTCAAATCCTAGCTATAGCAGGAAATCACTAACACACCAAACTTGTTGTGGAGTGATTTGAGACGAGAGTTTGGAGATTTCCCTTACTTTCTATAAGCTCAGATATGCTGAAAAGTATTTTTTATTAAATATAGTTGATGTACAATATTATGTTAGTTTCAAATGTACTATATAGTAATTTGACATTTGCATACATTATGAAGTGATCACTATAATAAGTCTAGCCATCTGTCCCCATGTAAAGTTACTAAAATACTATTGACCATATTTCTTATGCTGTATAGTACATCCCTGTAGCTTATGTATTTTATATCTGAAAATTTGTACCTCTTAATCTTCTTCAGCTATTTCACCCCTTCCCACCCCTCTCCTTTCTGGCAACCACCTGTTTGTACTCTGTATCTATGAGTCTGTTTTCATTTTGTTATGCTTGTTTATTTCAGTTTTTTTAGATTCCACATATAGTGAGATCAAATGGTATTTATCATTTTCTGTTTGACTTATTTCACTTAGCCATAATACCCTTTAGATGCATCCATGTTGTGGCAAATGGTAATATTTCCCTTTTTTATGACTAATATTTCATTACACTTATATACCAGATCTTCTTTATAAATACATCTATCAATGGACACTTAGGTTGCTTCCAT
This sequence comes from Physeter macrocephalus, assembly GCF_002837175.3. Taxonomy (NCBI): domain Eukaryota; kingdom Metazoa; phylum Chordata; class Mammalia; order Artiodactyla; family Physeteridae; genus Physeter; species Physeter macrocephalus. The sequence continues at coordinate 30,616,259 of NC_041229.1, forward strand.
TACTTGTCTATTGTACATAGTGTTACAATAAACATTGGTGTGCGTATACCTTTTTGAATTTGTGTTTTTTCTTTCTTCAGGCAAATACCTAGAAATGAAATTGCTGTTCTACTTCACTATCACATATGACAGTTCAATTTTTAATTTTTGAAGAACCTTCATGCTGTTTTCCATAGTGGCTACGCCAATTTACAATCCTACCAACAGGGCATGGGGGTTGTCTTTTCTCCATATCCTTGTTATTTATTGTCTCCTGGATGACAGCCATTCTGACAGGTGTGAGTAGTATCTACATGAGGTTTTGATTTACTTGACCCTAATGATTAGTGATATTGAACATATTTTCATGTGTCTGTGGGCCATCTGCATGTCTTCTCTGGAAAAATGTCTATTCAGGTCCTCTGACAATTTTTAAATCAGGTTGCTTGTTTGTATGTTTGTTTGTTTATGTTGAGTTGTATGACTTCTTTTTAGTTTTTGGATATTAATTCTTTATTGGATATATCATTTGCAAATATATTCTCCCATTCAGTAGGCTGTCTTTTCATTTTGTTAATAGTTTCTTCCCTGTGCCAAAGCTTTTTATTTTGTTGTAGTCCATTTGTTTATTTTTGTTATTATTTTCCTTGCTGAGAAGACAGAGTCAAAATAGTATTGCTAAGATCACTGTCAAAGAGCATACTATGTTTTCTTCTATAAATTTTATGGTTTCAGGTTTTACATTAAAGAGTTTAATCCATTTTGTGTTTATTTTTGTATTTGGTGTGAGAAAGTAGTCTAATTTGATTCTTTTGCATTTAGCTGTCCAGTTTTCCCAATACCATTTTTTGAAAAGACTCCGTTTTCTTCATTGTATATTCTTGCCTCCTTTGTTGTAGATTAATTGATTGAAATTAAAACCAAGACTTCCTGTTTTCCGCAACAGTGTCCTAAATGCATTTCTAAAACCAAAAGTCTTCACTGAAATCTTCTTGGGCTTCTTTTTTTGAAAGGCAATAAGTTCTGGGCTGTCAGAGGAATTGAGGGGAAAGCAGGTTATCTAAGAGGCATCCACACCTTGGGTTTTCCTCCAACCATAAGGAAAATTGAAGCTGTTTCTGGTAAGGAAAAGAAGAAAACATACCTCTTTGTAGAGGACAAATACTGGAGGTAAGAAGCAATAGGAATGACTTTGTATGGAGCCTAATTAGGAAAATTATTTTCTTTCTTTAAGGATATCCCCCACTCCCACAATCAAACTTCCTCTAACTTCAAACTTTCTGATTATGAGGAAAACAACTTGTAATTATTCAACTTCCCAGATATAACAAAGGACTCTCAGAATGGCTGATCCCTGGGTCATATATCCAGACACCAAAAGACATCAGGAGAGACCAACTGAGGTCCAGACAATGAGCCACCATAGGAAACCCAGGTGTATCAGGCTATAGAGAAAAGGTCTACAGGGCAAGTGTGATAAAGAACCAAAAGTTTATTTGAGCCAAATGATTTAATTCACTTTGCATCTTATTTGTATATAGTTCTCATGCATTCAAGGCAGAAAGGCACTTGGGCTCTGTGTGTCTAGGATTAGAAGATTGACCTCAGACATATGTATGGAACCTCTGTAGAAGAGCATAATGTCCTTGTATCTGGAGAAATTATTGATTTATGTGCTAAACTTTTAAGTCCAAGAAAGTCACATATTTTTATAGTTATAAAAATGTTTAACACTTCCTTATACCACTTGAGAATTTTATCCAGGTTTTCACACTGGAACATTAACATGATATCATACTGTTGCATGTAATGGGGGCTCTACATAATGCTGAATTGTATTTTTTTCACTTGGTACAGATTTGATGAAAATAGACAGTCCATGGAGCAAGGTTTCCCCAGAATAATAGCTGATGACTTTTCAGGAGTTGAGCTGAAGATTGACACTGTGTACAGGCATTTGATAAGAGGGTACTCATTGCATTGCCAGTGGGGACACTTTGGGGCATTTTATGGTATCAAAATGAAGAGGAGACACAAACCAATTTTTAAATAGTTCAAGCTTATAACCTTTTTACCCTAAACTCTAGAAAATTTTCATTTTCCAATTTATGCTAATTGGGCTTAAATTTTTTTCTTGAATAATTTCCAAGTCTGTTTCATACTTGCACATAAAATCAAAAGATGCTTCTTCACATCATAGCCATTTCAGGTCACTATTTTGGTATAAAAATACAACCAAGTGAGAGCCAGCTTTACTAATGGCTGGTTGTCTTTCTCCTCTGTCCCCTCCTTGTTGTCCATTCTCTCCTATCCCAAGGAGAGATTAAAAGAGCCTTGTCTGGCTTTCTTTTGCAAGCTGTAGTTGTCTACATTAAATAATTCATTTGTAAATAAATGGTAGTCCTGTTATATGCTCAAAAGAGACAAAATTTGATTTCTGGTAATGAGTGGATGGGAAAGCAAAACGTGTACCTGCTTTTAAGGAATTCTGGAGGGAGCTGCCAGGGCTTGACATCATAATGCTCATAAGATTGCTGATCTTGTTACTAAGATAACTTGGCCTTAAAGTATGCAAAGCAGGAAATAGACCTCCAGTGCATTTTATTTTTGGCCTGATTCTCTTGGGTCCAATTTCATCTCAAGCTGTGATTAAGTACCTCGTGGGGGAAAGGGGATTGGGAAGAAAGAGGGGAATAAATGAAGGTTTTAAAATAATCCTGGAATTTTATCTATTTGAAGGTAGTATAATCTAATGTTTTCAGATCACTGGCTTTGGAGTCAAAGGAGTTGGAGTTCTCCCTCCATCTTTTATTATAGATGTTACTTTTGGAAAATTGCAAAATATCTTTTATTTTTAGTTTTGTTTTCATTCATAATACTTCATACTTTTTTTGTACAGATAGATGAATAAAACATGTAAAGCACTTAGCACAGTGCCTGGCACAGTACCACTTAATAAATATCACTCATTATTAGCTCACTCTTATTTTGAGTTATGCATGTTGGAAAATTAATATATTTGAAGAATGCCCCATTATTTTCCTCTTTTAAATTCATAGGTCTTTTCTATTTGTTCAGTGGGTCATCACAGTTTGAGTTTGACCCTAATGCCAGGATGGTGACACATGTATTGGAGAGTAACAGCTGGTTATATTGTTAGGTGAGATATGGGAAAGACAGATTCATTTTAAGTGAATCTAATAATTATACACATAATTTATTATGACTCAAAATGTTTAATTCTTCCTGCATGTGCCATTGCCAAAGAAGATAAGCCTTGCAGACATCTTCATGGTCATACAGCACTTATCTGGACTGCTCCACTTGCTGTCGGATTACATTGAATAGAAGTGAAAAATACTCATGTGCAAAAAGCAAGAGCATCTACATCCATGAGTGCTTTATTTACTGTTTAATAAAAATTTTGATTTTGGACCTGTTCCTTACTTTCTAGAATAACTCATATTCAATAAAACGACCACACTATGGACTGAGCATTTAACAGACGTTCTGCTGATAAGTGTAGTAGGAACACATGTTCCCTGGATGGGGTATATGCTGTCATGTAGTTTCTCCCATCCTCTCCTCCAAGATGACCTTTATTTTCACCTCCCAGATGGTGTAAGTGTTCCTTACACACCTAAGGAAGAAAGAGCTTAATCAGTAGTTGTCCTGTAGGACTGGTTCTGGACAAAATTGGGAAATAGAATTCTAGAATGTTGGCACTTAGGAACCTAGAAAATCATCTAGTCTGTGTCATCATTTACAGGTGGGGGAAAAAAAACTTGTTTGGAATCCAGCCCCCTATTTTTTTTCATATTTATTATTATTTGCAGTTTTATTCTCCAATGGAGAGTCTTCATAGTCTTCTAGTACTTTAATTTTTTAAATTAATTTTTATTAGAGTATAGTTGCTTTACAATGTTGTGCTAGTTTCTACTGTACAGCAAAGTGAATCAGCTATACGTATACATATAGCCCCTCTTTTTTTGGATTTCCTTCCCATTTATGTTACCACAGAGCATTGAGTAGAGTTCCCTGAGCTATACAATAAGTTCTCATTAGTTATCTATTTTATACACAGCATCAATAGTGTATGTCAAACCCAATCTCCCAATTCATCCCAATCCCCCTTTCATGTCCACACATTTACTCTCTATGTCTATTTCTGCTTTGCAAATAAGATCATCTACACAATTTTTCTAGATTCCACATATATGTGTTAATATATGATATTGTTTTTCTCTTTCTGACTTATTTCACTCTGTATGACACTCTCTAGGTCCATCCACCTCTCTACAAATGACCCAATTTCGTTCCTTTTTATGGCTGAATAATATTCCATTGTATATATGTACCAATCTTCTTTATCTATTCCTCTATTGATGGACATTAAGGTTGCTTCCATGTCCTGGCTATTGTAAATAGTGTTGCAATGAACACTGGGGTGCATGTGTCTTTTTGAATTACGGTTTTCTCAGGGTATGTGCCCAGTAGTGGGATTGCTGGGTCATATGGTAGTTCCTATTTTTACTTTTTAAAGGAAACTCCATACTGTTCTCCATGGGGGCTGTATCAATTTACATTCCCACCAACAATGCAAGAGGGTTCCCTTTTCTCCATACCCTCTCCAGCATTTATTGTTTGTAGATTTTTTGATGATTGCCATTCTGACCAGTGTGAGGTGATACCTCATTGTAGTTTTGATTTGCATTTCTCTAATAATTAGTAATGTTGAGCATCTTTTCATGTGTTTGCTGGCCATCTGTATGCCTTCTTTGCAGAAATGTCTATTTAGGTTTTCTGCCCATTTTTTAATTGGGTTTCTGTTTTTTTTTTGATATTGAACTGCATGAGCTGTTTGTATATTTTGGAGATTAATCCTTTGTCAGTTGCTTCATTTGCAAATATTTTCTCCCATTCTGAGGGTTGTCTTTTCGTGTTGTTTATGGTTTTCTTTGCTGTGCAAAAGTTTTTAGTTTTATTAGGTCCCTTTTGTTTATTTTTGTTTTTATTTTCATTATTCTAGGAGGTGGGTCAAAAAAGATCTTGCTGTGATTTATGTCAAAGAGTGTTCTGCCTATGTTTTCATCTAAGAGTTTTATAGTTTTACATTCAGGTCTTTCATCCATTTTGAGTTTATTATTGTGTATGATGTCAGGGAGTGTGCTAATTTCATTCCTTTACATGTAGCTGTCCAGTTTTCCCAGCACCACTTATTGAAGAGTCTTTACTCCATTGTATATTCTTGCCTACTTTGTCATAGATAGGTGACCATAGGTGAGTGGGTTTATCTCTGGGTTTTCTATCCTGTTCCATTGGTCTATATTTCTGTTTTTGTGCCAATACCATATTGTCTCAATTACTGTAGCTTTATAGTATAGTCTGAAGTCAGAGAGTTTGATTCATCCAGCTCTGTTTTTCTTTCTCAAAGATTGCTTTGGCTATTTGGGAACTTTTGTGTTTCCATACACATTGTAAAATGTTCTGCTCTAGTTCTGTGAAAAATGCCATTGGTAATTTGTTGGAGATTGCACTGAATCTGTAGATTGTTTTGGGTAGTATAGTCATTTTCACAATATTGATTCTTCCAATCCAAAAACATGGTATATCTGTCTCTTTGGGTCATCTCTTCCAATCCAAGAACATGGTATATCTGTCTCTTTGGGTCATCTTTGATTTCTTTCATCAGTGTCTTATATTTCTCTGTACAGGTCTTTTGTCTCCTTAGGTAGGTTTATTCCTAGGTATTTTATTCTTTTTTAGCAATGGTAAATGGGAGTGTTTCCTTCATTTCTGTTTCTGATCTTTCTAATCTCATAGCATTGTGTTCAGAAAAGATGCTTGTTATGATTTCAATTTTTTAAAAATTTACCAAGGCTTGATTTGTGACCCAAGATGTGATCTATCCTGGAGAATGTTCAATGTGCACTTGAGAAGAAAGTGTATTCTGCTGTTTTTGGATGGAATGTCCTATAGATATCAATTAAGTCTATCTGGTCTAATGTGTCTTTTAGGCTTGTGTTTCCTTATTTATTTTCTGTCTGGATGATCTGTCCATTGGTGTAAGTGGAGAGTTAAAGTCCCCCCACTATTATTGTGTTACTGTTGATTTCCCATTTTATGGTTCTTAGCATTTGTCTTATGTATTGAGGTGTTCCTTTATTGGGTGCATAAATATTTACAGTTGTTATAACTTCTTCCTGGACTGACCCCTTGATCATTATTTAATATCCTTCCTTGTCTTTTTTAACAGTCTTTATTTTAAAATCTACCTTGTCTGATATGAGTATTGCTACTCCAGCTTTCTTTTGATTTCCATTTGCATAGAATATCTTTTTCCATCCCCTCACTTTCAATCTGTATGTGTCCATAAGTCTTAAGTGGGTCTCTTTTAGACAGCCTACATACAGGTCTTGTTTTTGTATCCATTCAGCCAGTCTGTGTCTTTTGGTTGGAGCATTTAATCTGTTTACATTTAAGGTAAATATCAATATGTATGTTTCTATTACCATTTTCTTAATTGTTTTGGGTTTGTTTTTGTAGGTCTTTTTTCTTCTCCTGTGTTTCCTGCCTAGGGAGGTTCCTTTAGCATTTGTTGTAAAGCTGGCTTGGTGCTAGCTTTTGCTTGTCTGTAAAGCTTTTGATTTTTCTGTTGAATCTGAATGAGATCTTTGCTGGGTAGAGCAATCTTTATTGTAGGTTTTTCCCTTTCATCACTTTAAATATATCCTGCCATTCCCTTCTGGCTTGCAGAGTTTCTGCTGAAAAATCAGCTGATAACTTTATGGGGATTTCCTTGTGTTATTTGTTGCTTTTCCCATGCTGCTTTTAATATTTATTTTTGTATTTAATTTTTGTTAGTTTGATTAATATGTGTCTTGGCATGTTTCTCCTTGAGTTTATCCTGTATGGGACTCTCTGCAGTTCCTGGACTTGGGTGCCTATTTCCCTTTCCATGTTTGGGAAATTTTCAACTATAATCTCTTCAAATATTTTCTCAGAACTTTTCTCTTTCTCTTCTTCTTCTGGGACCCTTACAATTCAAATGTTGGTGCGTTTAATGTTGTCACAGAGGTCTTTGAAATGGTCTTCACTTCTTTTCATTCTTTTTTCTTTATTCCGCTCCTTGGCAGTTATTTCCAGCATTCTATTTTCCAGCTCACTTTTCTGTTCTTCTGCTTTGGTTATTCTGCTATTTTTTCCTTATAGTGTATTTTTTATTTCAGTTGTTGTGTTGTTTATTTCTGTTTATTTGTTCTTTAGTTCTTCTACGTACTTCTTTAAAATTTCTTGTATTTTCTCGATCTGTGCTTCTATTCTATTTCTGAGATTTTGGATCATCTTTACTGTCATTACATTGAATTCTTTTTCTGGTAGATTGCCTATTTCCACTTCATTTATTTGGTCTTGTGGGTTTTTACCTTGCTCCTTTGTCTGTAACCTATTTCTCTGTCTTTTTATTTTGTCTAACTTACTATGTTTGTGGTCTCCTTTCTGCAGGCTTTGGGGTTGTTTTCCCCTTTGCTTCTGCTGTCTGCCCCCCGTGGGTGAGGTTAGTCCAGTGGCTTGGGTAGGTTTCCTGGTGGGAGGGACTGGTACTTGCACTCTGGTGGGTGGAGCTGTATCTTGTCCCTCTGATGGGCAGGGCCACATCAGGTGGTGTGTTTTGGGGTGTCTGTGAGCTTAGTATGACTTTAGGCAGCCTGTCTATTAATGGGTGGGTTTGTGTTCCTGTCTTGCTTGTTGTTTGGCATGGGGCGTTCAGCACTGGAGCCTGCAGGCAGTTGGGTGGACCCAGATCTTGGAGTTGAGATGGAGACTTCTGGGAGAGCTCTCACCAATTAATATTCCCTGGGGTCAGGAATTTTCTGGCAGTCCAGCATCCTGGACTCAGCACTCCCACCCCAGAGGTTTAGGACTGACCCCAGCTGGTGAACCAAGACCCTGAAAGCCACATGGTGAAACTAAAAGTAACAAAGAAGCACACATACAAAAAAAAAACAAAAAAAAAGGAAAATCAGAAAAAAAAACCCAAAACACAATCAAACAATTAAAAACAAAACTAACAAAAACAAAACACAAAACAAAAGTATATTGCAAACTAAAAAAAAAGAAAAGAAAACATAAAACAAACACAGAAAATTGATTTTTAAAAAGATTTAAAACAAAACAAAGGGAGAAAAACAAAAACAAGGAAAAAATATGAAAAAATGAAAAATTAAGTAAAAATTAAAAAATTAAAAATATATACAATTTTTAAAAAAATTATTTAATAATAAAAAAATTTTTAATAATATTAATTTAAAAAACAACAGAAGAAAACAAAACATAAATTATAACAGTAATAATATTTTCCTGGGGTCTCAGCTTCAGTGTCCTTGCACTCACTGTGAGCCACAGTCAACCTCTGCCTCCCCAGAGGCCCTCCAGTACCTCTAGGTAGGTCTCTGGACCCACTGTGGGCACTGTGGGGAAGCTCAGACTCTGACCTGGCCCAACTCCCAAGTGTACTTGTCCCCAAAGGCCAAGGCTGCTAAAGCTAGACCAGTCTTAGTTGTGGGAACACTCATTGTCCATTCAGATATTCCATAGACACAGGGTTTACCAAGTCAATTGGGTGATTTAATCTGTGGCTTTTGCAGCTGCACAGAAAGATGTTCATTCCTCTTCCTTAGTCACCCTTCCACTGACACTCAGCTATGGTTTTAAGACCTACCTCTGCATGTGGGTCACCCACAGGGGTCTGCTCCCGAAGCTGCTCTGCAGCACTCAGGTCTGCCTCGGTGAGGACAAGGAACAGAGGTGGCACAGCTGCTGGGTTTGTGGGAGCCCCATGGGCAACAGGTGTGCAGGGTGTGTCGGTGGACACAGGCATGAGAGATCTGGCCCTAGAAGAAGATTTTCCTAGTGCTTGCCAGCCATCATGAGAGGATCAGCCCTGGTGGTGGCCTTTCTTATTACCAGGTGGCAGGCATACAAGGGCCAGCCCTGGTGGGGTACTTTCCTAGTGCCCGGCGGCAGGCACAAGAAGGCCATCTTCGGTAGGGGCTTTTCCTAGCACCTGGAAGCAGGAACGTGTGTTCCAGCCTCGGCAGGGACCTTTCCTAGTGCCTGGGGAGGCGGGGTTGGCATGCTGGGAGAAGCTGCAATGGCAGCTCCACCCCTTGTGCATCACTCAACAGTGACGCTTTGCTTCTATGGCAAGGGGTTTCCTCCATAAGCATTCCTGGTTGTGGATTTCCTTCCTCCTATCCCCTCAGGCTGTCTCCTCACAGCCAATAGCAGTCATCTCCGTGGTTTTGCTCTCCAATCCCCATGTTCCAGCTCCCAGCCGTCAAGTGCACTGGTGGACACATGTCCCAGTCTGGACATGCAGGGCTTTGGCACTTACCGTCTGTGTAGGTCTCACTCTGTCCTGTCTGCCACAGCAGCCGTTTCTCTCTCCTCCAGCAGCCTCTGATGTTCCCCTTCTGTCCCAACTGATTTCCCCATTGGTGAGGTGGTTTCCCCGGATGCAGGAGCCTCTCCTCTTCCTCAGCTCCCCTCCAGGGGTGCAGGTCCTATCCCACTTCCTCCCCTCTTCTTTTTCCTTTCTTCCTTCTTTTGTCCAACCCAGTTATGTGAGGACTTTTCCTGTCCTTTCTGGCATCCAAGATCTTCTGCTAGTGTTCAGTGGGTGCTCTGTGAGAATTGTTCCATCTGTAGATGTATTCTTGATGCATTTTTAAAAGAGATAAACTTCTCATCCTCCTACACCTCCACCATTCTGAAATCCCAGCCCCCTCTTTTTTAAGCCAAATGTTTCTTCAGTGGTGCTCCCTGACTGCCCTAGAGATCAGATTTCTTATATCCTTCTCATTGTCTCATTAAAATATTCTGTTGTTATCATTTTGTACCTGGCAGTTCCTGAGAGATAAGAGTTTGTGTGGACATGCCAATGGTATGACAGGCTTATCAACACCAACTTTATGCATTACGTCATACCAGGTATACTAAAAAACTTGTTCATTCTTTTATTGATTCACTTAAATGAAAGGCACTGACTTGGGTACAAGGTATAGGATAGTGAGGAAAACACATTTAACCCAACTTCCTTCAGTTTTGTCTTGTGGGATTAAGAAATCAAACAAAAAGTCCACAAATTAATATATAAATATAAATGATAAGAATGTTATTAAAGAAATAACAGAGTGGTAAGGGAGAATAATGTTGGTTGGGAGGGAGCTGCCTGGTAAAGTTTGGTTGTTAGAATAATTCTTTCTGGGACAATAACAAAAAAACATCTAACTTCAATTAGCCAGGTGGATGGATAGGAGGATATACATCATTCTAGGAAGAGAAAATGAAAAATAATGTCGACGTTCATAGGTGGAAAAATCTCGGCATATTCAAGGAAGAGAAAAAGAAGGGTGCTTGATTAGGGTGCTGGAGGGTGAATGTAGAATAAGATGATATTAAATAGGTAGGAAAAATCAAATTGTTCAGGGTCTTTCAGCTGTATTAAAGAGTTGTATTTTAAGTGCATTATGGATTTGTTGAAGGAGTTTTTAAACAAAGAAGCGACACAAGCCATTACATATTTTGAATGACTACTCTAGCTGGAGAGAATTGGAAGAAAGTGATGTTGAAAGATGGAAGACAAGTTAAAGGACTATTACAGATGACAAGGGAAGTGGCAAGGGTAGGGCATCTCACGGGAGATTGAGGGATATGACGAAACTTGAGACATTTTAAAATCATTCAGATTTAACAATGAACTAGATGAAGAGTTCTGAGGGGACAAAAATAATATTCAAATAAATAAAAATTATATTTAATGGAAAATAAAGAGTTCTATGGGAAAAGAAAATGTTAAGAATAACTCCTGGATTTCTGACATAAGCAGCTTCTTGCCTTGACCACAGTTGTGGGAAGACTGGAAGAGAAGCACTTCTGTGGGAGATGGTTAAGAGTGAAGAGGAATCATCTCATTTTTTAATTTAAAAACTTCCATGAGATAACCAAGTAAAGGCTTCAATGGGCCATTAGAGAAAGGAGTCTGGAGTCCAAAACAGAGTAAATAAAACTGTGAGTGGTTGGGCAAATTAGTGAAGTCATGGGAATTGATAAGGCTATATGGAGAGACTGCAGATAGAAAAGAAGACGGTTCAGGACTGAACCTTGTAAAATGATGTGTCCCTCAGGTTAGGCCAAGTTATATTGTGATCAAGAACAACTCCCACATTTCAGTGGATCAAAACTAAAAGTCCATCATGATATTCTATTGGGATTTCTACTCTAAAGTGTCCTCACTTCAAGACCCAGACTCATGAAACAGCCACCACTTTGAGCTCTGTCCTTAACTGTGGCAGAGGGAAAGAGGAATTGGTAAATTTCACACTGACTCCTAAAGCTGTGTGAAGGTATAACAAACATCGTTCTGTCTACATTTCATTGATCAAAGGAAATTTATATTGCCTCCTCTAATGCCAAAAACAGGCAAATGATATCCTGTCATATGTCTGGGAGGAGAATCAGAAATAGTTAGTGGATAGCACTAATTGTAACCACAAAGGCATTTTTCTCACAAAAAAAGTAACATTTCTTTATTTTACATATTTTACACTAGATTTCTTGCATTGGAAATACATGGAAATGACCTAAGGTCTAAAAGGGAGGAAATATTATTTATTTAGTGAAAAGTTCTCCTTCCTATTTCATCTCAGCCTCCCAAGTCTCTTTTCCAGAGGAAAACAATGCTATTAATTTCTGCTAATTTTGTGTGAATATTTCCATCTCTTCTCTGCACTTATAAGCATGTCTACGAAGTCTTTTCCCCCCAAAATGTAACATACTTTATATCCTATTCCAAACTTCACTTTTTCTCACTTAATATATCTTGGAGACTATTCTACACCAGTAACAGAAGCTGCTTCATTCTATTAAATAGAGACATAGTAATCTAGTGTATGAATCCATAATTTATTTAACAAACGCTTGTTAGTGCACATTTGGGTTTGTTTTCAATATTTTGCTTTTAAAAGCAATAATGTAATTAATAGCCTTTTACATATGTGATTTCATAGGTGTATGTCTGTTGAAAAACTATAATACTTAAGGTCTAGGCAGAGCAGAAAGAGCTGGAGAAGCAACTCATTGATTCGGTAATATGAAGGTCATGGATGATCCCCCAAATGGCAGCATAGATGGGGAGATTGTAGCAGACGTATGACCAAAGTATCCCTCAGTATGATTTTCGTAAAGATTGCCTTAATAAAGGGAATTCATTGTCTCACCAACTAAAAGAAAAGTCTTTGGGCAGTTTTCAGTTGCAGTTTACCCAGTTTCTTCTGCTGTTCTTTTGGCTCTGCACTCTGAATGACAGCTTTATCTTTTAGATTGAATTTCCCTGTGGTGGCCTGATGACTTCAGGCATTACATTTCTTTGATATGTTATCTTTATCCGCCAAATAATATTTCTCTGCTCTCCTCTGATTGAGCTATCTTTGTTTATGGGCCACACTGAATCAATCTTCCACACGGAGGAAGAGAGAGCAGGACTACCACAACTGGCTTAGTCCCCCGTAGGGTGGAGGTGTGCTTAATCCCACATTAATCACGCTGCTGCTATTCAGTGGGTAAGGAGAGAATTAACAGAGAGGTAACAATATCAACATTTTCCACTAAGAATGATTGCGAGATAAGAAAGTGGAAAGTGTGCACTGTCAATCTTGGGAAAGAAAGCACTCATGAAAATGTTTTCTATTATGTTTCCAGGCTAGATTAATGGTTCTAATGAATTCATTTATTCAGTTGGGGAGGGGGGTAAAGGAGAAAAGGAACTTCAATTTATGGACACTGTACAAGGTGTTTTATGTGTGCAATTCATTTAGTCTTCATAATAATATAGTAAATTGTAATGTCTCTCAATTTCAGAACTTAGAAGGATAAACTTTCCTTGATCAGGAACTGGTGAACAGTCACACCAAGATTCTACTTCAGAACTCTCTGGCTTCAAAGATCTAGTTCTTCTTGAGGTTAGATTAACAGATTATAAATCATTATACTCTAGTTAATGCCTTTGCTTTTAAGGGCACAAACTTTGTTGAGATTGCTGTCGTCTGAGATTATAGTTCTCTGATATTGCTACATCATCTCCACCAACGTGTTTCTGATTCTACAGAATACATATGAAAATAACTGATAAGAGTAAGCACTAAAACAAAAATAGATTCTGACTCAGAATCTTGACACTGATTCAGGATTTTCCCTCAGAACTGATGGAGAAGTATTGGCTTCATGGCTTTTTTTTTTTTTTTTTTTTTTGACAGGTTAGGAGATGTTAGACTCAGGAATATCAAGTGGAGTCCTTTGGATTCCTAAAGACAAGAGAACTCTGACTCTTACAATTCTATTCCCTCAACACTATGTGTCCTTTTCAGACTTGTTTCTTCATCAGTGTTCCCTGGTTTAGATATAGCATGAACCTTATATTTTCATCTTGAAGTCTCAGTCTACTTTGATTTCTTATTTTGCTCACAGGCCACATTCACTCAGTTGCCATATCCTGTGAATTCTGCCTGAGCCATGTCTGGAGAGACACAATAAAGGGCTTCAGTAGGAGAGTGGCAGAGTGGACAGGAGGAGGTACACATGACAGATGTTACTCAATCTTTGTAACTTTCCAACTACATGTCTGTGCTCGTGTTGCCCCTACTCTCACCAATCTTCACCTGGACATTTTCAACCCTGTCCATGATACTTTCTCACATAAAATTAACTTCTGGCACAAATTTGGTAAGTCTTGGAGTCAGTTATGGCATGACAAATTTCTTAGAGCAAGAAACCATTTCAGATGCAGGTGCTAATTAGATTACGTCCAGTGGAAAAAATACAGCCCCAAAAGGGGTATAAAGTCAAGACCAGTCAAAATCTAGTCAAGCAAATGAAGTTTAAAGATTAGTCAGTGGAGAAGCCTGAGGCTATCCTGCACTTTGTCCTCCTTAAGTCTTGATCTTTTTATCTGGATGCAGAATATATATTGAAACTATGCAACTTTACTAGGATGGATTTTGGTGTTGATCATTCTCTTATTTTTTTCTCTTGGATATGGCATATGTATCCCAGCTTTTATTTTTGGTAAGTTATTTTGACTTATATCTTTAAATATTTTCATGGTTACATTATTTTGGTTCTCTTGGTCCATGACACTGATTTGCTTGTCTTCCATATTTATTCTTTTTTCTCTTGCCTTTTTAAACTATATTAGTACTCAAAACTAACTTTGGAACAATCAAAGACAAGTCTTGAAAAAAGAGTGACTCAAGAATCTTTATAACTAGACAAACTGCACTTCAACATAAAGGCAACAATTTTGAACATATAGAAATTCAAGGAACATAGTTTTTGAGTTCTTTTTAACTTCAGTCGTCCTTTGATGAATGGAGAAACTACAGCAAAAAGATTGATTATGAGAATTGAATCCATTGTCCCTGAAAATAAGATCAAAATGAATGTGAGAATTATGGTAAATATTATAATGTAAATGTTAAAAATTTGACAATATGGAAATTATATATCCAACAAAAGTGAGGAGGTGAGAGGGAGAGAAGTAAGAGGTGGAATAAGTATGCTGATCTCTTTTTATCATAAGATGGATAGCAATATTATTTAAAGCTGATAAAGTAATAGAGATATAAGGATATCTAGAGGTATAAAGGTGGGTTGATTTTGGTGGTGTCAGGAAACAGATGACACTCAGAAGTGTGACTGAAGACAGAGAAAGACAAAGAGTATAATATCACTTATATGTGGAATCTAAAACAATGATACAAATGAATTTATTTACGAAACAGAAGCAGACTCACAGACTTTGAAAACAAACTTATGGTTACCAATGGTGGGGGGAGCAGGGATAAATTCAGAGTTTGGGATTAACAGATACACACTACTGTATATAAAATAGATAATCAACAAGAACCTACTGTATAGCACAGGCAACTGTAGTCAATATTCTGTAATAACCTAAATGGGAAAAGAATCTGAAAAAGAATGGATATATGTCTATGTATAACTGAATCACTTTGCTGTACACCTGAAACTAACACAACATTGTAAATCAACTATACTCCAAATAAAATTAAAATTTAAAAAATAAAATAGAAGAGAGAATCAAGATGGCAGAGGAGTGAGACTTGGAGATAGCCTTCCTCCCCACAAATACATCAGAAATACATGTACATGTGGAACAACTCCTACAGAACACCTACTGAAGGCAGGCAGAAGACCTCAGATTTCCTGAAAGGCAAAAAACTCCCCCACATACCTGGGTAGGGCAAAAGAAAAAAGGAAAAACACAGACAAAAGAATATGGACTGGACCTGCATCAATGGGAGGGAGCTGTGAAGGAGGAAAAGTTTCCACATACTAGGAAGCCCCTTTACTGGCGGAGAAGGGGGTGGCAGGGGGGAAGCTTCAGAGCCACAGGGGAGAGCACAGCAACAGGGGTGCAGAGGGCAAAGAGGAGAGTTTCCCACACAGAGGATCGCTGTCCACTAGCATTCACCAGTCCGAGAGACTTTTCTGCTCACCCGCCGGTGCGGGTGGGGGCTGGGAGCTGAGGCTCTGGCTTTCGAGGTCAGATCCCAGGGAGAGCACTGGGGTTGGCTGTGTGAACACAGCCTGAAGGGGGCTAGTGCACCACAGCTAGTTGGAAGGGAGTCCAGGAAAAACTCTGGATCTGCCTAAGAGTCAAGAGACAATTGTAGTGGGGTGCACGGGGAGAGGGGATTCAGAGCACTGCCTAAATGAGCTCCAGAGATGGACGCGAGCCATGGCTATCAGCACAGACACAAGAGATGGGCATGAAACGCTAAGGTTGCTGCTGCAGTCACCAAGAATTTTGTGTGCAACCACAGGTCACTATCCACAACTCCCCTCCTGGGAGCCAGTGCAGCCGCCATTGCCAGGGTCCCGTGATCCAGGGACACCTTCCCTGGGAGAACACACGGTGCACCTCAGGCTGTTGCAATGTCATGCTGGTCTCTGCCACCGCAGGCTCACCCAGCATTCCGTACCCATCCCTCCCCCCAGCCTGAGTGAGCCAGAGCCCCCTAATCAGCTTCTATTTTAACCCCATCCTCTCTGAGCAAAGAACAAATGCCCTTAGGCGACCTACATGCAAAAGCGGGGCCAAATCCAAAGCTGAACCCCAGGAGCTGTGCGAACAAAGAAGAGAAAGGGAAATCCCTCCCAGCAGCCTCAGGAGCAGTGAATTAAATCTCCACAATCAACTTGATGTACCTTGCATCTGTGGAATGCCTGAATAGACAAAGAATCAACACAAAACTGAGGCAGTGGACATTGGGAGCAATGATATATATTTTTTTGTTCCTTTTTCTCTTTTTGTGAGCGTGTGTGTGTATGCTTCTTTGTGTGATTTTGTCTGTATAGCTTTGATTTTACCATTTGTCCTAGGGTTCTGTCTGTCCTTTTTGTTTATGTATTTTAGTATAGTTTTTAGAGCTTGTTATCATTGGTGGACTTGTTTTTTGGTTTTGTTGCTCTCTTCTTTCTTTCTTTTTTTATTATTACTTTTAAATTTTTTATTTATAATAAATGTTTTTTATTTTAATAACTTTATTTTATTTAATTTATTTTTTCTTTATTTCTATCCTTTTTTCTCACTTTTCTTCTCAACCGTGTGGGTTACAGGGTCTTGGTGCTCCGGCCGTGTGTCAGTCCTGTGTCTCTGAGGTGGGAGAGATGAGTTCAGGACATTGGTCCACCAGAAACCTCCCAGCTCCATGGAATATTAAATGGTGAAAGCTCTCCCAGAGATCTCCATCTCAACGCTAAGACCCAGCTCCACTCAACAACTAGCAAGCTACAGTGCAGGACACCCTATGCCAAACAACCAGCAAGACAGGAACAAAACGCTGCCCATTAGCAGAGAAGCTGCCTAAAATCATAATAAGGTCACAGACACCACAAAAAACACCACCAGACACAGTCCTGCCCATCAGAAAGACAAGTTCCAGACTCATCCTCCAGAACACAGGCACCAGTTCCCTCCACCAGGAAGCCTACACAACCCACTGAACCAACCTCACCCACTGGGAGCAGACACCAAAAACAATAGGAATTACGAACATGCAGTGTGTGAAAAGGAGACCCCAAACACAGTAAGTTAAGCAAAATGAGAAGACAGAGAAATACACAGCAGATGAAGGAGCAAGGCAAAAACCCACCACACCAAACAGATGAAGAAGAAATAAGCAATCTACCTGAAAAAGAAATCAGAGTAATTATAGAAAAGATGATCCAAAATCTGGAAATAGAATGGAGAAAATACAAGAAACGTTTAACAAGGACCTACAAGAACTAAAGAGCAAACAAACATGATGAACAACAAAATAAATGAAATTTAAAATCCTCTAGAAAGAATCAATAGCAGAATAACTGAAGCAGAAGATGGATAAGTGACCTGGAAGATAAAAGAGTGGAAATAACTACTGCAGAGCAGAAGAAAGAAAAAAGAATGAAAAGAATTGAGGACAATTTCAGAGACCTCTGGGACAACATTAAAAGCAACAGCATTCGAATTATACGGATCCCAGAAGAAGAAGAGAGAAAGAAAGGGATTGAGAAATTATTTGAAGAGATTATAGTTGAAAACTTCCCTAATATGGGAAAGCAAAGAGTTAATCAAATCCAGGAAGCACAGAGAGTCCCATACAGGATAAATCCAATAAGAAACATGCCAAGACACATATTATTCAAACTATGAAAAATTAAATACAAAAAATATATATATTAAAAGCAGCAAGGGTAAAACAACAAATAACATACAAGGGAAGCCCCATAAGGTTAAGAGCAGGTCTTTCAGCAGAAATTCTGCAAGCCTGAAGGGAGTGGCAGGACATATTTAAAGTGATGAAAGGGAAAAACCTACAACCAAGATTACTCTACACAGCAAGGATCTCATTCAGATTCGATGGAGAAATTCAAACATTTACAGACAAGCAAAAGCTAAGAGAATTCAGCACCACCAAACCAGCTTTACAACAAATGCTAAAGAAACTTCTCTAGGCAGGAAACACAAGAGAAGGAAAAGACCTACAACAACAAACACAAACATTTAAGAAAATGGTAATAGGAATAACATAGCGATGATTACCTTAAATGTAAATGGATTTAATTCTCCAAACAGAAGACAGAGATTGGCAGAATGGACACAAAACCAACACTCGTGTATATGCTGTCTACAAGAGTCCCACTTCAGACCTAGGGACACATACAGACTGAAAGTGAGGGGATGGAAAAAGATATTCCATGCAAATGGAAATCACAAGAAAGCTGGAGAACCAATTCTCATATCAGACAAAATTGACTTTAAAATAAAGACTATTACTAGAGACAAAGAAGAACACTACATAACAATCAAGAGACCAATCCAAAAAGAAGATCTAACATTTGTGATATTTATATACCCAATATAGGAGCACCTCAGTACATAGGGCAAATGTTAACAGCCATAAAAGGGGACATGGACAGTAACACAATCATGGTAGGGGACTTCAACCCCCCACTATCAACAATGGACAGATTATCCAAAATGAATATACAAAAGAAATACAAGCTTTAAATTATACATTAAACAAGATGGACTTAATTGTTATTTATAGGATATTCCATTCAAAAACAACAGAATACACTTTCTTTTTTTTTAATTCTTTTTTTTTAACATCTTTATTTTGGTATAACTGTTTTACAATAGTGTGTTAGTTTATCCTTTAAAACAAAGTGAATCAGTTATACATATACATATGTTCCCATATCTCTTCCCTCTTGCGTCTCCCTCACTCCCACCCTCCCTATCCCACTGGATAAAGAAGATGTGGCACATATATACAATGGAATATTACTCAGCCATAAAAAGAAATGAAACTGAGTTATTTGTAATGAGGTGGATAGACCTGGAGTCTGTCATACAGAGTGAAGTAAGTCAGAAGGAGAAAAACAAATACCGTATGCTAACACATATATATGGAATCTGAGGGGAAAAAAATGTCATGAAGAGATTAGTGGTAGGACAGGAATAATATTCCTGTCCTACCACTAATCTCTTCATGACATTTTTTTTTCTTAGATTCCATATATATGTGTTAGCATACGGTATTTGTTTTTCTCCTTCTGACTTACTTCACTCTGTGTGACAGACTCCAGGTCTATCCACCTCATTACAAATAACTCAGTTTCATTTCTTTTTATGGCTGAGTAATATTCCATTGTATATATGTGCCACATCTTCTTTATTCATTCATCTGTTGATGGACACTTAGGTTTCTTCCATGTCCTGGCTATCGTAAAAAGAGCTGCAATGAACATTTTGGTACATGACTCTTTTTGAATTATGGTTTTCTCAGGGTATATGCCCTGTAGTGGGATTGCGGGGTCGTATCGTAGTTCTATGTGTAGTTTTTTAAGGAACCTCCATACTGTTCTCCATAGTTGCTGTATCAATTTACATTCCCATCAGCAGTGCAAAGGCTTCCCTTTTCTCCACACTCTCTCCAGCATTTATTGTTTCTAGAGTTTTTGATGATGGCCAATCTGACTGGTGTGAGATGATATCTCATTGCCATTTTGATTTGCAGTACTCTAATGATTAATGATGTTGAGCATTCTTTCATGTGTTGTTGGCGATCTGTATATCTTCTTTGGAGAAATGTCTATTTAGTTCTTCTGCCCATTTTTGGATTGGGTTGTTTGTTTTTTTGTTATTGAGCTGCACGAGTTGCTTATAAATTTTGGATATTAGTCCTTTGTCAGTTGCTTCGTTTGCAAATATTTTCTCCCATTCTGAGGGTTGTCTTTTGGTCTTGTTTATGGTATCCTTTGCTGTGCAAAAGCTTTTAAGTTTCATTAGGTCCCATTTGTTTATTTTTGTTTTTATTTCCATTTCTCTAGGAGATGGGTCAAAAAGGATCTTGCTGTGATTTATGTCATAGAGTGTTCTGCCTATGTTTTCCTCTAAGAGTGTGATAGTGTCTGGCCTTACATTTAGGTCTTTAACCCATTTTGAGTTTATTCTTGTGTGTGGGGTTAGGGAGTGTTCTAATTTCCTACTTTTACATGTAGCTGTCCAGTTTTCCCAGAACCACTTATTGAAGAGGCTATCTTTTCTCCACTGTATATCCTTCCCTCCTTTATCAAAGATAAGGTGACCATATGTGTGTGGGTTTATCTCTGGGATTTCTATCCTGTTCCATTGATCTGTATTTCTGTTTTTGTGCCAGTACCATACTGTCTTGATTACTGTAGCCTTGTAGTATAATCTGAAGTCAGGGAGCCTGATTCCTCCAGCTCCATTTTTCGTTCTCAAGACTGCTTTGGCTATTCGGGGTCTTTTGTGTTTCCATACAAATTGTGAAATTTTTTTTCCTAGTTCTGTAAAAAATGCCAGTGGTAGTTTGATAGGGATTGCATTGAATCTGTAGATTGCTTTGGGTAGTAGAGTCATTTTCACAATGTTGATTCTTCCAATCCAAGAACATGGTATATCTCTCCATCGATGTGTATCATCTTTAATTTCTTTCATCAGTGTCTTATAATTTTCTGCATACAGGTCTTTTGTCTCCTTAAGTAGGTTTATTCCTAGATATTTTATTCTTTTTGTTGCAATGGTAAATGGGAGTGTTTTCTTAATTTCACTCTCAGATTTTTCATCATTAGTGTATAAGAATGCCAGAGATTTCTGTGCATTAATTTTGTATCCTGCTACTTTACCAAATTCATTGATTAGCTCTAGTAGTTTCCTGGTAGCCTCCTTAGGATTCTCTATGTATAGTATCATGTCATCTGCAAACAGTGACAGCTTTACTTCTTCTTTTCCTATTTGGATTCCTTTTATTTCTTTTTCTTCTCTGATTGCTGTGGCTAGAACTTCCAAAACTATGTTGAATAAGAGTGGTGAGAGTGGGCAACCTTGTCTTGTTCCTGATCTTAGTGGAAATGCTTTCAGTTTTTCACCATTGAGAACAATGCTGGCTGTAG
>NC_041229.1:30639651-30640051 GCF_002837175.3 Physeter macrocephalus
GTCCTTGAGTGAAGCTGGGTCTTGGTGTTGAGATGGAGATCTCTGGGAGATTTTCACTGTTTGATATTGCGTGGAGCTGGGAGGTCTCTTGTGGACCAGTGTCCTGAGGTTAGTTCTCCCACCTCAGAGACACAGCCCTGACGCCTGGCTGGAACGCCAAGAGCCTTTAATCCACTCAGCTCAAATAAAAGGGAGAAAAAATAGAAAGTAAAGAAAAGGAAGGAAGGAAGGAAGGAAGGAGGGAGGGAGGGAGGGAAGGAAAGAAGGAAGGAAGAAAGAAAGGAAGGGAGGAAGGAAGAAAGGACGGAAGGAGGAGAGGAAGAAAGGGAGGAAGGCAGGGAGGAAGAAAGGGAGGAAGGAAGGGAGGAAGGAAGGAAGGGAGGAAAGAAGGGAGGAAGGA
>NC_041229.1:30640225-30669677 GCF_002837175.3 Physeter macrocephalus
GAAAGGGAGAAGACAAAATAAAGTAGGATAAAGTATAGTTATTAAAATAAAAAAATAATTATTAAGAAGAAAGATTTCTATTAAAAAAAAAACAAAAAACAAAACGGGTCAGTCTAACCCTAGGACAAATGGTGGAAACAAAGCTATACAGACAACCTCTCACACAGCAGCACACACATACACACTCACAAAAAGAAAAAAGGGGAAAATAATAGTATATCTTGCTCCCAAAGTCCACCTCCTCAACTTGGGATATTTCGCTGTCTATTCAGGTTTTCCACAGATGCAGGGTACTTCAAGTTGATTGTGGAACTTTAACCCGCTGCTTCTGAGGGTGCTGGGAGAAACCTCCGCCTCTCCTCTTTGTTCGCACAGCTCCTGGGGTTCAGCTTTGGACTTGGCCCCGCCTCTGCGTGTAGGTCGTCCGAGGGCGTCTGTCCTTCGCTCAGACAGGACGGGGTTAAAGGAGCAGCTGATTCAGGGGCTCTGGCACAGGCCGGGGGGAGGGAGGGGCACAGATGCGGAGAGGAGTAGCTGATTCGGGGGCTCTGGCACAGGCCGGCGGGAGGGAGGGGCACGGATGCGGGGAGAGCTTGAGACGGCAGAGGCCGGCGTGACACTGCACTGGCCCGAGGTGCGCCACGCGTTCTCCCGGGGAAGCTGTCCCTGGATCCCGGGACCCCGGCAGTGGCGGGCTGCACGAGCTCCCGGGAGGGGCGGTGTGGAGAGTGACCTGTGTTTGCACACAAGCCTCTTGGTGGTGACAGCAGCAACCCTAGCGTCCCACGCCCGTCTCTGCTGTCCGCGCCGACAGCCGCGGCTCGCGCCCGTTTCTGGAGCTCCTTTACGCGGTGCCCTTAATCCCCTCTCCTCTCGCACCAGGAGACAAAGAGGCAAAAAAAAAAGTCTCTTGTCTCTTCGGCAGCCGAGCCTAGGATTTTTGACCTAGAAAAGTCTACTTTCCCACACCACTTCATTTTTTAATTTCAGTTCGGTCACTTAAATCTGGTATTGACTTAACAAACGTTTATTGAGCGCTTATTGTGCCATTTGAATGCTGAGGAATAAATTTTCATTATTTCAAGGGAAGTACACATCGTTCTTCCATCCCCCAAGGCAGCCTCTCATTTCCCATGGCATCAAATTCCAAAACAGAGAACATCTAGACTCCAATATATCAGAAATGGTACACAGGATGTTGGTGTATTGAGGCAATTCCTCCGAGGCTCCGGAGCTTCCCCCTCCGCCACCCGCAGTCTCTGCCCACGAAGGGGCTTCTCGTGTTTGGGAACCTTTCCTCCTTCACGGCTCCCTACCACTGGTGCAGGTACCGTCCCTATTCTTTGTCTCTGTTTATTCTTTTTTCTTTTGCCCTACCCAGGTACGTGGGGAGTTTCTTGCCTTTTGTGAGGTCTGAGGTCTTCTGCCAGCGTTCGTTGGGTGTTCTATAGGAGAAGTTCCACGTGTAGCTGTATTTCTCATGTATCTGTGAGGAGGAAGGTGATCTCCGCGTTTTACTCTTCCACCATCTTGCCTTGATCTCAGAATACACTTTCTTCTCAGTGCTCATGGAACATTCTCCAGGACAGATCATATGTTGGGTCACAAATCAAGCATTGGTAAATTTAAGATTATACAAATCATATCAAGCATCTTTCGACCACAACGCTTTGAGACTAGATATCAATTAGAGGAAAAAATCTGTAAGGCTAAATAGTACACTACTTAATAACCAAGAGATCACTGAAGAAATCAAAGAGGAAACCAAAAAATACCTAGAAACAAATGACAATGAACACACAACCACCCAAAACCTATGGCATGCAGAAAAACCAGTTTTAAGAGGGAAGTTTATAGCAGTACAATCCTACCTCAAGAAACAAGAAATGTCTCAAATAAACAACCTAAACTTACATTTAAAGCAATTAGAAAAAGAACAAAGAAACCCAAAGTTAGCAGAAGGAAAGAAATCATAAAGATCAGATCAGAAATAAACAAAAAAGAAATGAAGGAAATGACAGCAAATACAACAAAATTAAAACCTGGTTCTTTTAGAAGACAAACAAAATTGATAAACCAGTAGCCAGACTCATCAAGAAAATAAAGGGAGAAGACTCCAATCAATAGAATTATAAATGAAAAAGGAGAAGTAACAACTGACACTGCAAAAATACAAAGGATCATGACAGATTACGACAAGCAACTATATGCCAATAAAATGCACAACCTGGAAGAAACAGAAAAATTTTTAGAAAAGCACAACCTTTGGAGACTGAACCAGGAAGAAATAGAAAATATAAACAGACCAATCAGAAGCACTGAAATTGAGACTATGATTCAACATCTTCCAGAAAACAAAAGCCATGGACCAGATGGCTTCACAGGCGAATTCCATCAAACATTTAGAGACGAGCTAACACCTATGCTTCTCAAACTTCCAAAATATGGCAGAGGGAGGAACACTCCCAAATTCATTCTATGAGGTCACAATCACCCTGATACCAAAACCAGACAGAGATGTCACAAAAAAAAAAAAACAACAGGCCAATATCACTGATGAACATAGATGCAAAAATCCTCAACCAAATACTAGCAAACAGGATCCAGCAGCACATTAAAAGGAACACACACCATGATCAAGTGGGGTTTATTCCAGGAATGTAAGGATTCTTCAATATATGCAAATCAATCAACCTGATACACCATATAAACAAAATGAAGGAGAAAAACCATATGATATCATCTCAATAGATGCAGAAAAAGCTTTCAACAAAATTCGACACTGATTTCTGATAAGAATCCTCTAGAAAGTAGGCATAGAGGGAAATTATTTCAACATAATAAAGGCCATATATGACAAACCCACAGCCAACATAGTTCTCAATGGTGAAAAACTGAAAGCATTTCCACTAAGATCAGGAACAACACAAGGTTGTCCACTCTCACCACTATTATTCAACATAGTTTTGGAAGTTTTAGCACAACAATCACAGAAGAAAAAGAAATAAAAGAATCCAAATCAGGAAAGAAGAAGTAAAATTGTCACTGTTTGCAGATGACATGATATTATACCTAGAGAATCCTAAATATGCTACCAGAAAACTACTAGAGCTAATCAATGAATGTGGTAAAGTAGCAGGATACAAAATTAATGCACAGAAATCTCTTGCATTCTTATACACTAAGGATGAAAAATCTGAAAGAGAAATTAAGGAAACACTCCCATTTACCATTTAAACAAAAGGAATAAAATACCTAGGAATAAACCTAACTAAGGAGACAACAGACCTGTATGCAGAAAACTATAAGAAACTGATGAAAGAAATTAAAGATGATACAGAAAGATGGAGAGATATGCCATGTTCATGGATTCGAAGAATCAACATTGTGAAAATGACTATACTACCCAAAGCAATCTACATATTCAATACAATCCCTATCAAACTACCAATGACATTTTTCACAGAACAAGAACAAAAAATTTCACAATTTGTATGCAAATTGGCTATTCAGGGTCAAAAGACCCTGAATAGCCAAAGCAGTCTTGAGAAAGAAAAATGGAGCTGGAGGAATCAGGCTCCCTGACTTCAGGCTATACTACAAAGCTACAGTAATCAAGACAGTATGGTATTGGCACAAAAACAGAAATATAGATCAATGGAACAGGATAGAAGTCTAGAGATAAACCCATACACATATGGTCACTTTATTTTTGATAAAGGAGGCAAGAATGTGCAATGGAGAAAAGACAGCCTCTTCAATAAGTGGTGCTGGGAAAACTGGACAGCCACATGTAAAAGAATGAAATTAGAACACTCCTTAACACCATATACAAAAATAAACTCAAAATGGAATAAAGACCTAAATATAAGGCTGACACTATCAAACTCTTAGAGGAAAACATAGGCAGAACACTCTATGACATAGATCACAACAAGATCCTTTTTGACCCACCTCCTAGAGAATGGAAATAAAAATAAAAATAAACAAATGGGACCTAATGAAACTTAAAAGCTTTTGCACAACAAAGGAAACCATAAATAAGATGAAAATACAACACTCAGAATGTGAGAAAATATTTCCAAATGAAGCAACTGACAAAGGATTAATCTCCAAATTTTACAACAGCTCAATATCAAAAAAACAAAAAACCCAGTCCAAAAATGGGCAGAAGACCTAAAGAGACATTTCTCCAAAGATTTACAGATAGAGGAGAGACACTTGAAAGAATGCTCAACATCACTAATCATTAGAGAAATGCAAAGCAAAACTACAATGAGGTATCACCTCACACTGGTCAGAATGGCCATCATCAAAAAATCTACAAACAATAAATGCTGGAGAGGGTGTGGAGAAAAGGGAACCCTTTTGCACTGTTGGTGGAAATGTAAATTGATACAGCCACTATGGATAACAGTATGGAGGCTCCTTAAAATCTACAAATAGAACTACCATATGACCTAGCAACACCACTGCTGGGCATATACCTTGAGAAAACCATAATTCAAAAAGAGTCATGTACCACAATGTTCATTGCAGCTCTATTTACAATAGCTAGGACATGGAAGCAACCTAAGTGTCCATTGACAGTTGAATGGATAAAGACGTGGCACATATATACAATGGAATATTACTCAGATCTAAGTGTCCATTGACAGTTGAATGGATAAAGACGTGGCACATATATACAATGGAATATTACTCAGCCATTAAAAGAAACGAAATTGAGTTTTTGTAGTACGGTGAATTGATCTAGAGTCTATCATACAGAATGAAGTAAGTCAGAAGAGAAAAATAAATACCTTATGCCAACACATATATATGGAATCTAAAAAAAAAAAAAAGGTTATGAAGAGCCTAGGGCCAGGACAGGAATAAATATGCAGATGTAGAGAATGGACTTGACCACACGGGGAGGGAGAAGGGTAAGCTGGGACAAAATGAGAGAATGGCATGGACTAATATATACTACCAAATGTAAAATAGATAGCTAATGGGAAGCAGCCACATAGCACAGGGAGATCAGCTCGGTGATTTTTGACCACTTAGTGGGGTGGGATAGGGAGGGTGGGAGGGAGACACAAGAGGGAGGAGATATTGGTATATATGTATATTTATAGCTGATTCACTTTGTTATACAGCAGAAAGTAACACACCATTGTAAAGCAATTATACTCCAATAAAGATGTTTTAATTAATTAATTAATTAAAGGTTAGTCATTGGAGAACACTCTGAGCTAATAAATACTGGGAAATTCATACAGAGAGGCATGCCACAGGCACTTGGAAGTTTGGATACGACTAGGTACCTGGGTCCCAACCTCTAGTTCAAGAATAAAGCCCCAAATTATGAGGCAAGGGTGTGGGTGGTATAGCATAATCTGAGGAGACCAGCCATATCCAACCTAGTCTTAGAACAAGAATTTCTTAGAAGAAACACAAGACAAACTATAAGTTACCCAAACTAAATTCAAAGACTATTCTGAACTAAAGTCAGAGGCTATTAAACAGACTTGGACTCCCACATTATGACAAGACCAGCACTAATGGTGAATTGAGAAGAATTCTCAAAAAGATGTGCAGTGGATATTTTAGTGATTCCTACCTCTGGTCAATTTTGGTTCCAGAAATTGGAAAATATATGACTGCAACTTCAGGAAGGGATCAAGTGGTTCTAGCTTTGGAGAGATGGAAGGGTGTTGTGGTTGTGAATAGGCAGGGACTTGTCAATGCCTATCTTAACCACTGCACTGGTGGTGCAGTGGTTAAGAATCTGCATGCCAATGCAGGGGACACAGGTTCGAGCCATGGTCCGCGAAGATCCCACATGCCGTGGAGCAACTAAGCCCCTGCGTGACAACTACTGAGCCTGTGCTCTAGAGTCCATGAGCCACAACTACTAAAGCCCACACGCCTAGAGCCCATGCTCTGCAACAAGAGAAGCCACAGCAATGAGGAGCCCACGCACAGCAACGAAGACCCAACGCAAACAAAAATAAAATTAATTAATTTTTTAAAAAATAAAAAAAGAGTATGCACTTTTGATGTATATTTTGGAGAGAAGATTATGAAGCATTCAACTTATAATTAAGACCATGAAATTTTATTTAATATATATGACAGTTGAGTTAAATGCCTCCACAGAGTTCACAACTAACCTTACCTTATTTATTTCATGATTCATTTACACACTTATTAATTTGATAATAATTCAATCATGGCATCAAATCTATTTTTGAGGCAAGCAGGATATAAATTTTGAAATAATGTACTCAGTCAGCTAAGAAGCACATCAAACTACCCTCTACTACATGATACATTTCTTCAGCAACTCAGTAGACAAACATTATTTCAGTAAGTGAGCAGGGAAAGGAATGACCTGACCTCCCAAAGATTTATTCAAGGGAGATTTTCTGGTTGTTTATTGCTGCATAACAAAAAAAATTCCCAAACTTAGTGGCTTAAACTGATAATCCCTCATGATTCTGTGGGTTAACTGTTTACAGCTGTGCAGTTCTCACTCACGCTCTTATGTGGTTGTAGTCAGATGGTTACTGGGGCTGGTCATTGCAGGCTTCGTCACTCACATCTCTGGTGTCTGGCTGGAAGGGCGGAAACAGCCTGACCCCCTACCATGCAGCCTCTCCATCTGGCTGACTTCGTCTCCCTAATAGCATGTAGCCTCAGCAAAGGTAGATTTTTGAGACAGGAAGTGAAGGCTGCCAATCTCCTAAGGCACTATGTCATTTTTGCTTTTTTCTAATGATAAAAGCGGTCATAGAATTCACCCAGATTCAAGAGGAAAGGACATAGAGCTTTCAAAAGCTGGGGGGAATAGAATGCCAAAAATTTGAGGCCATATTTTTTTATCTGCCACAGAGATATTTAAAGATTTGTACAAACTTGTACAAACTTCCCAAACACAGCTCTTTGGGAAGAGTCTTCGCTGGAGCATGAACATGGCAGTGATAGATCTGTTGATATCCATAATTTAAATTCTAAGTGATTATATCAGTAAAGCTTTCCCAACAAGATTAATGGGGTGGTATTACATTGTCATTAGCTAAACCAAAATTTGGTTATGCAACATACTTGACTTTAAGGCACAGTTTATCTCTCTTGGAGACATGTCATTTTAGCAATTATTCTTAGAATCACATTTAACTTGTGGTGATGATGACTGTGCAGGAACGCCTGACCATATGGCTGTCTCCTGGGCAAGTCTCCTAAATTGATAAAGGACATGATTCAATGTGTAGTTTATAATATGAATTCAGCTGAAAATATTTTTCTCTTTTTCTCTCATTGCAGTTTCCTCAAAAGTTACATTCCTTTACGAAGTTGAAATCCACTTTGAATGCTCTCACTCTATTCCTTGAATCATTTTCCACTTGTTTTGTTTCTAAGAAACAAAACAACCTAGGATTTCTCAATTTTCCCATCTTTCACATAGAGCTTAATTAGATGATTTTTTAAAAGATCTCTTGAAACTCTAAGAAGAATGAGCACTCATTGAGAAATGTGTTTCAGTGTGACAAACCATGAACTACAAATACATCACACACATTATTCCATTTAACTCTCCCCAAAACCTTTTTTTGGAAGATATTATTATCATTCTTCCTATTCTCCAGTCAAGGAGACCAATCTCCATAGAGAGATTAACTGTACAAGTTCTTCATACCTAGTTGAGAAGAGAGGATTCAAAATTTTATCCTCCTCTCCCCAAAATCTTAATCCTTTTACTTCAAAGTGTTGCCTTCCATCCAACAAATTATGAGCCTATGATTATGAAATTATTCAGCATTTGCAATGAAGCTACTTACAGTGTCAATCACTCAGGGGTTCTATGATACGTGTTCTATGTTTTTAGTACTTTACTTTATATTCTCTCTTTTTATGCCAGAAAGACACATTAGGTACAACATTTCCCCTTTATATACCTGATCACAGAGAAAATCTATTAGGGAAATGATAATAATTATAGTTTTTATTAGCACAACTCATCAATACAATTACACTTTAAAAATTTTGGTGGGTGAAGCATTATAACTTCCTTTTTACAATTGAGCATCAGATAGGTTAAGGAACTTCTCCACATTTGCGAAGTTTATAAATGGAGGAGCTGGAACTCAAACCTAGACCCTTGACTCTAATCCTGTGCTTTTTTCAAGGCTGCTGCTTGGAAGGTGTAAAAGAACCACCTCCATCCTCACACATGCACAGCTCTCCTCAGACCCAAAGTCATTACTTTAGGGAACAAAGCACAAAAACCTGAAAGAACATTGACTTTGAAGTCAGTTCAGCTGTGTTGCTCCCATCCCAAATGGGGAGGATAATCTAAGTCTTGAGTTTTCCTCACCTGCCAAAAAGATCAACTGGTACCTTTCCTCTAGGTGCCTAGTGTGAAATAGGCTTCTCTCATCATGCCACAGATGTCCTCTGGATCTTGGCTTCCCACAAATAGTTTCCACTGAGCTGGAAAGTGGAGCAGGATTCTCCAGACTGAAGGGCTGCTCCTCCTCCTCTGATGCTTTTCCAAAGCTTTATCTCAACCCTCCCACTGCAGGACATGGAGGATTAGATATTCAGGTGGTCTTGAGATTTTCAAAGGGCAGAGACATGTTGCCTTGAAGGAGTTTTACTTTCCATCCTGGAAACCAATCTAAGTCTAGAGATGACAAAGCATCTAGCTTCCTTCTTGAAAAATTTCAGAAAAATTAGAAGGCAAAGTAATACAAACTAGTATCTCAATAAATTATCCTGTTATTATGCTTTTAAATTCATATATCCCCAGAAAACAAAAATATATATGCATAAATATATGTCTGTATATATGTATACATACACACATGCACACACACAGAGTGCCCACCTATATATTCATATATGTGTGTGTGGAAATATAGAAATAGATATGCAGATATACAAATAAGTATCCATTAATATACATATATGCAGAAGCTGAAAGTAACTATGATCTCAGATGGGGCTTACAAAGCCAGGGAGAATAAAAAGCCACCAATCTGCTTGTGCAGTTTCATGGAGAGAGCCACTTGTGGGATCTTAGCCATGGCCTGGGAAGGGTTTTCTCTGAAAATGATTATGCCCTATTCACTCTTTCTATACATCTTCAGCTCCAGAGCAGACTGCTCTCCCTTTGAGGAGAGCGTAGTCTGGGATCTGTTCTTCCTCAGGTACCATGCTTTTCCTGAGGTGGAGGGCACTGGCCTTTCTAGAGATCCAATTTTACCCACCGTTAACACCTGATATTTTAAGATATAATTGTGGGTTTTAGGACTATGGGAATTCTCTGTCCTTTAGCTTACAATGTGATTACTTGGTAAATTAAAAATCATAATAATTACAAATTAAATAAAAATAGATGCAGATAAATAAAAAAATTGTTTTAAAATATTAGCATGTATTTGTGACAGGCACCATCTTGAACTCCTTGCATATAAACAATACCTATAGAAAATAATGGTAATATCATAAAAATAGTAATGAGAAATTGGTAAACATTAGAAATTAGCTCCCTTTTCAGTTGAACTTGGAGATAAAAATCACTCCATGGGAAACACAAAGACCATATCTAACCCACTTCCTGAGATTGCATGAATCTCTAAAAATTTACACAATGTGGGTTGTAGAACTAGAATTTCCTCTCCATGTCCCTTACCTTCTATCTCTAACCCCAAACCATATTTATATTTAGTCAAGTTTCAGTGTTTGAAAAAGTTTGGAGATTATTCAATTTTATCATCTCTCCTGGATCCCACAGAAGAATGTCAGACAGATCACAGGAACTATTAGACAGCAAGTGGTATTTTCCAAAATTTAACAAACTATATAAACATGCAACTCCTTTAAGTTTTCTTTAGTTAAATATCCAAAGAATGCCCAGTGGAAAACTCATGTCCATTTTGCCAAGATCTGTTACTGTTAATAAGAAGCTAGCTAGCCAAGATAAAGTCCCCCAGAATGTGGCATGCTCAGGAGACTAGAGATAATAGATTTATGGAAATTAGTACGGTAAAGGCTGAACATGGTATTACCATTACTGTACTTACTCTTGAGAAAATTTCCTGGAAAACATACACTTGTTTTATCAGTCAGGGTCCAAAGAGGAGACAGAAACTGTATAGTAATTTGAGCAGGGGAAGTTTAATATAAAGAATTATTAACTATAAAAGAGGGCTGAAGTCATGAAAGATTGGCCAGTGAGAAGTGAGGAGAACTCTAAAGAATACATGAATAACAGATACAGTCTTTGTCAACAGCTGAGATAGAGCTCCGAATGATTTCTCTCACTTGAAGACTTCAATCCAAATCTCACTGTAGAGGACGTGGTTGCAGTTTACTGGATAGTAGAGAAGTTGCTGAGATGGTGCACCAGTAACTTTCTGGAACTTTCCAGGGACTTTCTAGAAAGCTGCCCAAGGGGGTGCCATGGGATACTGTTTACAAGGGGGAGCCTTGGGAGGCATTCTACTGCAAACCTAACTGAAGGAATGTCATGGAAAACTACTGGCCACTGGGTCATATCAGCAGGAGTCAGACTTGGAGAATGCACAGACCGCAGGAGCTGGGCACCAGGGAAGACACACACACTGCAGAACCTGGAGAGAGAAGCACACCAGAAACAAGAAAAGAGACTGAAGAGGTCTCTTCCAATGTCCCTGCTGAGCCGACTACTGGCACAACTGAATACGATGCTAGCCAACAAAAGAGAACTATTTACTGGGATCATCTCCATTATTGTATAACAAGCACTGATGGGTAAATATGTATCTAACAAGCAATGAACTGATAAATGGCTCAGTCCGTTTCATTGGCTACTCAGGTTCCATATGTACTCTTCTACACATAGTTGAACTTTCATACGACAATGAAGCAACATTTTTATTTCCACCTAATAAGATGAAGTTATCCTTCTTGCAAGCGAAGAAGTACTTAACCTCTTCCCCAAAATGAGGAACTACACAGTCCCAACAGTAATTGTATCCATTGCTGTCTGTACGTATTACTCCTGTCACAGAATATCTCTTACCTAAAGACTAAATGGTAAAGTTGACTTTTGACAACTTGTATTTAAAATAAAAATGGAAAGGAAAGATAAGAAAAAATGGTTAGCATATACAAATAAACACATACAGACAATAATCAAAGAGAAAACAGGTGAAGCTACTATAATCATCTATCTTCCTTTAACAATTCATTCAAAAGCCAAGAGGTCTGCATTGTTCCCTGATATGTACTCAGAGCTTGGTTTCTTGTTTTGTGCTCCAAAGACCCGAGTTTCATTCCTTCCTCCACTACTTTCTGGCTGTGCAATCTCAGGCAAGTACCTTAATTTATGTGAGAGGCTACAGTTTCTTTATCTATCAAATGTGACTAATAGTATCTGCCCTAATTGCTCTATAGGATTGTTGCAAAGACAGACTTAAGATCATGTTTGTAAAAGGTGTAAAGCCCTACAGATGTTAAATATTTTTTGCTTTCATCTAGTATACATTTGATCAAGTGTTGAGTAATTGAAGAAAAACAATAGCTCAAACCAGTTGGCATTATAATAAATTAGAACTGAGAAATGAATAGCCTAGAAAAATAAAAATAGAATGTATACAAATCTTGTATTTTTTGTATTGTGTAATATTCTTCTTTGTCAAAAAACAGAAGCAAATTTAGCAAAACAGAACATAATCTGATTTGTCATCTAAACATGATTCACAGAAAACAGATCTGAAGGTAAGAGATAAACATACAACCAAAGACACACAAACAAGCAAGTCATAGTCTGGTCATTGCAGCATGACAAAGATCTCAGAGGTGTCCTGAGCATCCTCACATATCTCAAACCCTTGTGCACAGGGTTAGGGGCTGGGAGAGGCTGGTTCTGACTAATCTCAGCTGAGCCATACTACAAGCCATTTTGGTTTGAACTTCTTAGGAAGAGCTACACTTAAGAGATATTTTGGCTTGTATGAGGACTGTGGTTTCTGTCTGTACTGATATGCCATAAATCTGCATATCTTACTGATTGTTTGATAAATTACACAAAAGAGGAAATATTGTTGGCATGAAAATGAAAAAAGCGTGCAGTCAAAGCTGACATGAAATGACCTTGGGAAAGGATATCAGTCCTTATGTACAATGTCTCACTCAGACCATTCACTCAACATACACTCATTCTCTCTATTATATTTTAAGCAATTATTCATCCTAAAGAAGATAAAATAAACTAATCTAATCATAGAGTAAGGTATTTTTGCAAGTAATTGAACCTGAAAAATCCATCCCTTCATCTGTTCCTTCACTCAGTCAATAGTTATGGATCATCTCCTAAATAGAGATGGGGAAATGGAGGGAGGGAATATAAACTCTCCTTGCAAAAAAAAATGTTATGAAGGAAAAAAGAGAGACAGAGAAGTAGCTTGAAGGGGAAGTATGATCCTAGAAAATTTCTTTTAGGATTAAAGAGGACAATGATAAGAAGGGGAAGAAAGAGAAAAAAATTTCATTGAAAAGATATTGATTAATGTAGCAAAAATAGAAAATTACTAATAGATGGAGTAAAGTACCAGAGCAAATGAAATAGCAATAATAAAATCTTCTAAAAGACTTCTGATTCCAGGTACAGACAAGCAACTTGCTTCTTATCATCATGCGATGACCCTGAGGAGCAAATGTGAATCTGAGGAGCACAAATATTTCTGATCTCAGGTGAATTTGAATGAGAAGTCCTGGACAGTGGGAGACAATAGAGGGAGGAAGGAGGTCCAGAGGATTCACATTAAGGTGGGAAAGTGAGGGTGACTCAACAGGAGTTGCAGTCATTTGGGTCTCTCTAGTTTGGCTGTGACATACTTTAAACCAGCAGGGACCTTTCCACAGCAACCCTTGGGGATTACAGGATCCTACAAGCAAGTAGCTCAATCATCGCACTTCCCTGTGGGACTGTGAGGCTTGAGTGAGAGCCCACTTTGAGGGCTCAAGGGTGATTTTATGTCACCTCTCCTTCCTTAAAAAATGAACCAGATCTGGACAGCAGTCAACATGTTAAAATCAGATTTTGCTCAAGAGCTATTGCAATAGGGGGAGAGAGACGTGGTATAGAACTAGGCTTGATTCTGAATACAGCATGGACAAGGGGCGATTTATAGCCAAAGAGCAGTGTGGCTGCCAGTGGATAGAAAATTATTAAAAGGAAGCATTAAGGTTGAGGGAGATTCTGGTTAAATTGACTTGACAGGATTCTTGCTGAAGGCGGACCAAGGCCTTCAGATATCGAGGGTAAGGTGTTCTGCTAACCTGACTTTTAGAAGATTCTTGCTACAACTGGAAAAGGCAGGCCCAAAAAGAATGGACACCAAGGTTGAGGCCTAGAGGGCTTAGTGGGGTCTGACTAGAGTTGGTTAAAGAGGGCCCTTTATCATCTTTCACGGCCAGTAGACAGAACATTTGCCTTGATTCTCAAGAATTACAATATGGCTCCCTTGCACCAGGCTGCAACAGCATTGTTCCAGTCTGCCCAATTTTAGCCAACACTGACAATCAATTTTACCAGCAATGGTGGTGGTGGCAGCAGACTAGCAATGAGAGACAAATTTTGACCTCAGACAGCATCTTGTTGGAGCAGCTGGGTGAGGAGGGAGATGGTTCTCTCAGCTCCTTCATCTCCATGAATCCCCTCCCAGTGAGATAGTAATATCCATGAATGTCTTAATGACCACTGCAGAGGAGTTCCTTTAGGGGAAATCATAAAATGGAAATAAGAATTCTGTCCTTTAAGAAAAAAAAGTGAAGAGGAATCTTAGATAATTAAATGAAATGTTTGCAAAGTGCTCCACTAATGAAAGCTATACAACAACATTTGGGCCTTTGAATTCAGGCAGAAAAAGCAAGGTAGAGCAAATATTGTACCCATGGGATACCCAAACGATACTGCATCTAGTATTAAGGTGAGGAGTGAATTTACCAGGCAAGCAGAAGAATGATAAGAGCACTGACACTAGGAGAATAAATCTAAACTGTGCCCATGTGTTTTTACAGTCATAGGAATCCTGGAATGCCACACATTACACAAGCAAAGGCAAGGAGAAGGGGTCTACCACTTGCAGCACACTTTCCACATTCTAACTTTTATGATCTTTACTTTACCAGTAAGTAACTTCCTCAAGGTCACAGAGCTGGTGAGCTGTGGAAACAAAATTTGAACGAAAGTCAATCTGGTTACAAATTCCATATAGTAGTTTCATTTTTCCCTCCTGCATCCCCTGGACCATGTCATCACATATCAAGTGTGATTTCATTTCTTAATTAATCTCCTTCCAGTTGGAGATTTCCATGGTAAAATCTAAAAGGATACCATGTGAAGTAAAGACCTGGTGAGGACTATAGGGTAAGAACACGTGACATCAGACCTTTGGTGCCATGGGAAGTCTTCTTCCCTAGTCTCATGGGAATGTGGGAGATAATTGTGCCAATTCTTATTCCTTGTGATATTTGCTGTCACTTAGGAGTGAGAACTTCTAGAATGTGTGAATGTGTTCAGGCCTGGGGACACTGGAGCATAATGAATGAAGACTACCAGAACTCTAGGGTCAGATTGATGAGGGTTCAGCAGACTTTTCCACATCTCACCTGTGCTGTGATCTTGGGTTACTTACTTAACCTTTTTGAGCAACAACTTCCTACTATTTTTTAAACGGGATCAAATTCCATTTTCTACCAGCTGAGTCTTGTAAGGATTAAATGCACAAAGTATACAAAGTCTCAGAGAGTGCACCCAGCACACAGTAGGTATTCACTGTCAATTATCATGTGAAAATGATTGACTAAGGAGTAAATAAAATATGATGAGATGGTATGGGGTGGAGCTTCCTCAACATGACACATCAAATGATGAATGCTTCTGATCAAAGACCATTGGCAAGATTTGTTTAAAACAATTAGAAACTCAACCTCAAAATGAGTTGAAAATTTGAACCAGAACCAAATTAAGTTGGACTTCTGAGCATTAAAGAACATTCTATAGTTGATATTAAGATGGAACATATGGTATAGGAAGGAATGTAGCATGAGGGCTTCCACACTGTCAGCAGTGAAGAACACCAAGAATAAGAATGGACTGGAGATTATTTAACTATTTAAGGAAAAAGTCAGCAGTCAGCACATGCCCTCACACATTAGAGCTCTCTAGCATGAGCAATTATCCCAAAGACTGTGGCAGCGGGGGAGTGAGGGACCAGAGGTTAGAGTGGAGGACTAAGTACACCAATTTCCACTCCGCCTCAATCAGAGTAAAACTGCTTTAATTTCATCTATGTGGAGGATACATACAAAGGATTTTGCTTGGGCAAAGTGTATAGCAATTAAAAAAATTAGTTGCCAAGCACTATACTGAATAACCCCTAGATTTATTGTTGTATGAGTCTTTATTAAACCACGATCATGGTTTCCTGAGTTCACCGGGGGTCCCCTTTCCTATCACTGTGGCTACTGAGTGAGACTGGAAATCCCTGGCTGGAAGCACCAGAAGAACTGAGGTGACAGTCACTCCACTCAGTGTGCATACTCCCTCACCTTGGCTGGGAAAAATGGCTTGTGTGCCACCTGTCCTAGAAAATACCTCCTTTCCTGACGTCCCTTGCCTTTGCAGGCATCGGAAGTGCTCTGTAAAAAAAAAAGATTTGATTTCTCCTCAGAAATTCATTCACTTCCCCTTTTCTGCTTGCACTCATGTAATACTCCATTGAGATGAGGAAGTTGTGGTTAAACACTAAATTAACAGGGAGCAAAATAAATTCTTACCCATCATACATTGGAAGTCCACACGAGTCCATTACCTTCTACTTACTGTGTACAAGATAATGTTGGGGTCACCAGTTTGAGGGCAGAAGTTTGTAAAGCCCGTGGAATTCTGTGAAATCAAATGGGCTTGGAAGGAAAGAGGAGGAAGAGGAAGAATACAGCATGAACGCTCCCTCTACTGTGCCTGTCGAGTTCATGATCTCAGAAAAGGAGGTTGGATTGCTGAGAAGGGAAGAGAAACCCTCAGGTTTTTCCCAAAACGTGGAAAGCAAACCACTGTAGGCACAGATGATTGTATGTAGTACAGGGATAATATTGAATGTGAAATCAAAATACTAATCATGTTTCCATGGATATCATTGCTTAGAATGAGGTTATTTTTGAAGCAATTGACTTTAAAAAAAAAAATTTAAAAAGGGTATGGATATGTAGATCTGACAAACCTCCAAGAGGAAGAATGAAGGTTAATGCAGATCAGGAACCACAGAGCCAGGCTAAGTCTACTGTCTCCCCTTGCCTGAGTCTTCCAGGGGAACTAATGTCTGTCTTCTGTGCAATTGTAGCACTTTGTACAAATCTCTTATAGCACAAATTCAAGGTACCATGGAAAATGTACTGACCCATTTCTCCTCTCTCCACCTTAAGTGACTGGAATACTGAAGATATTAAGCAAATATCTGTTGAATAGATAAATGCATATGTGAATGGATAATTAAATGCAATCTATCCCTGTGGATCAAGTATGTTCAAGCATCTATGGGGAAAATGTTGTTAAAAGTAGTAACAGTAGAAAATCTGACAACCCTGCTGCACATGAGCTGGGCCATTCCCTTGTATTCCTTCACACTGAAGACCTTGGTTCTTTGATGTACCCCAGATACATCTACCCTGATGATGTCCAGCTATCTCAGAAGGACATCAATTCAATGTCATCCAGGCCATCTATGGTGAGCACAAAGAAAAGCACCTTGCACAAGCGATTATTGGTTTACATATGTGTTTCAAACAAACAGCTATTAGCTGTGTTTTCCAAGACAGAGCCTTCATTCAAAGTGTTTTTGTGTTAACATAATATGCCAGCTTAACCTTACTTTAGAACCTTTATTCGTTTCTTGAGGACCTTCCAAAAATCCCATCCAGCTGCAAGAACCACTAGTACCACAAACCTGTGATAGCAAGTTAACATTTGATGCTGTAACCAAAATTCGTGGGGAATTTTCCTTCTTTACAGACAGGTATTAAGGGACTTCCCTGGTGGCACAGTGGTTAAGAATCTGCCTGCCAATCCAGGGGACACGGGTTCGAGCCATGATCCTGGAAGATCCCACATGCCGTGGAGCAACTAAGCCTGTGTACCACAACTACTGAGCCTGCGCTCTAAAGCCCGCGAGCCACAACTACTGAAGCCTGCGTGCCTAGTGCCTGTGCTCCGCAACAAGAGAAGCCCCTTCTCGCCACAACTAGAGAAAGCCCAAGCACAGCAATGAAGACCCAACACAGTCAAAAATAAATAAATTAAATTAATAACATTTAAAAATAAAAAGTTATTTAAAAAAATCACCATTAACACTGACATATTTTTAGGTTGTTCTGACATTTCATTAAATGTTTTATATGTCACTCTAGTAATATATTTTTGACTTTTAATTTTCATAATAGTTCATTTGCATTAAATGATTTATTCTTCAAAAAATTTTTATCACAGGTAAGGTATTCAATCTTCAAAAAATTAATGAAGTAAATGATATTATAAGGACTTCACTCAACTACTACCACACATACAAATATGTAGAGTTAGGCAGACAGGATTTGCCTTGTTAAAGCCCACAGGCTTATTAGTAATGGAGTGAGAAATGATTTTGCAATTCCTTTCACTACTTCCCTCTCTAGGATGATAAACATGTTAGTGAGTTAGAGAAAATAGGTTGTTCTGAATAACTCTACTTAAATCAGATCTCTACAATGTGCTGAGGGCAATGTAGCCTGGAGCCCAGACAGGAAGGACACCATTTATGTATCTCCCCTTCCAACCTGGAAAAGATGACTATCCCAAAGCCTGTGATCCTGACAGGCCTCTGTCCCCAGAGAAGGGAAGAAGCCATTGCAAGGAGAATCCCCCTGAGTTCATGAGGACACCCCCTCAGGCAGATATGGGCAGTCACATATCATGCTTTCCTCCAGAAAGGAACAGAAATCCTGGAACTCCTTCTGAAGTGTGTGGACTCAAAAAGGCTGAGGTTCCCCCTCACACCTGTGGATCTGGCCTCCTCTTCCCACCAAACTGATACCTTGAAGGACTGAGAAGCAAATTATGCTTTCTCATAGTTATGGTCCTCCAAAAGATGAAAATTACTAGGAATTTGAAGGGAGTCAGCAAGTCTCCCTGATACTATAAAATGTTTGATGATTTTTACTATTGTGTGTCAGTACCTACACAAGAAAGAAATGCAAGATAATGACAGATATTGCTATAATACATTTTCATTTGTACTGGTAAATACAGATATGCATGGATCAATCCTGGAAGATGTTAAATTTTTCTTCCCTCCTTCCTTTTTTTCTCCCTCCCTCCTTATCTCCCTTCCTTTCTTCTTTCCTTTCTTCCTTCATCTTCTGTTTTAATAGCAAGCTCTTAATTTGTCATGAAAATCCTCTCTAAAAAATTGTGTGAAGGAAAAGTTCCATTTGGCAGGAAGAGTTCAGGTACAGTTGGAATACGGCAATGAAAGGGATGCCTCAGAACATTCCCTGTGACCTTGACATTTACCCTTGAGGGAACTGAAACCTGGACATGGTCACAGATTTGCATGAGGTCCTTAGCCACTCGGAGGAAGATTGAAGCAGGTACTGACACAAGGATTTGGGAGCACATAGTTGGGCTGGAGGTGATCCCTGAGGCATAGTCAAAGAGTAAGGAATTGAGACAGATAAGGGAGCAGAGACAACAGGATTGTGCCCATGAGTGGGTTACCACTGTGATCAGCAGGGGTCCAGTCCCACTTCAGACCCTTCGAAGTACTCACAGGGCATACTTCAGAACTGTCCTACCAAAGGGCAAGGGACCTGAGGTGTTTTCACCAACATTTTCCCTCTCTGTTAGAGAATGTTCCTGAAAGTGTCAACTAGTCAGCACCTTGGCTGGTGCTGCACTGGCCCAGCCTGCTCCTGGGGCTGGGGAAAGCTCAAGGCTGAGAGGGATTTATGGGGACCATTTGCTGAAGCTGCCTATAACTCTGGTGGTGGGTCCAGGGATTGGGACATCAACGCTGTCTGCTACAGAGACCGACAAGGATGGCTCTTTCCCTGCATCAGTCTTTGTAGAATACTTTATTATTGCCTGAGGCTGGCTTGCTATGATGCTTCCATTTGGTTTCTGTAGTTTTGGAAACACTTCTGTCAGCTCACGTGGAAGTCTCTGCTGTGCTGTTACTCCAGTATCTATGATTGTGAAAAGAACACAACAAAACTCCCAGCTGAAAGATCATAAAAAAGAAGAGCTTATTCTGAGCAGCCTTTGTCTCTTACTAGCCTTGAACACCACCTTTAGCCCCCTGAAATCAACCTGACCTCAATTTCTCATCCACTTCTGCGTAGGACTTTTGTGAGACAAGATATAATGTAGGTAAATGGCCTATATATATAGTGACAGAGAGAGAGGAAAAGAGTGCGAGAGAGTGATACCAACTCAGGACACATTTACAAGAAGTAGAACATATATCTAGATGGTATGCTTGGCCTGGGTCAGTGGGTCAGTATATCTATATGTATGTATTAATACCTCTATTTCTGTATCTATCTATCTACCAACCCAGGCCAAGTTTCCATGTCTATATATACCTATATCTATATCAACTCAGGCCACGTTTACAAGTGGAACATACATATATGGAAATTTGGCCTGGGTCAATACACACATCTATATATCTATATACAGATTTCTGTATATAGATATGATGCCACATTTACAAGAAATAGAACACAAATACTTGTTCTTTGGTATTCTGAGAGAGTCCATAAATATACATCACCACTTTAAGGGAGGTATAGAGTGACTCCCCCACCCACTGTCCACATGGATAGATGAGCTACAGTGAATTGATGGACAAAATGCTTGGATTCTGCCATATCGAATCATATTCCAATAACCAGCACTGGCTTTGTTTTCATTATGCTAAACATTCAGCTCTTTAACAATATTCAGGAGTTTGGCTTTTATATGCACAAAATATAGAGACATTTGACCCTATCACCAAAGTAACATGAATAATTTAAAATAGTTTAAATAAGTAAAGAATTTTGAAAAAGATCGATTTAAAGTGTATATCATGAAAATAAGGATTTATATATATATGAAGTTTCAAACTGCCTTTTTCTGAGGTGGTAATGTGTATTTGTGCAGAGATACTCTGCCTTCATGATGTAAGATAAATTAATATTCTGGGGTAACTAAATGAACAAATGCAGAATCCTTTGCCAGGGCCCAGCCTAGCCAAGAGCTCGGAGGTGTCTTCCAGTCAGATGTAGAAGTGTGCATTGTCCTCCCACCCCTGCAGGACCACTCGTGCCCACCCATACTCCCTGTGCAGCTGGAGAAGTGAGCCAGTCACACTAGAGAGAAATGTCCGACTCAGGTGCACCTCACTTTGGAACAAAACACTCCGTCCCCTTCTTATTATTTTAAAATAAATTTATTTATTTATTTGTGGCTGCATTGGGTCTTTGTTGTGCGCGGGCTTTCTCTAGATGCGGCCAGCTGGGGTTACTCTACGGTATGTGGGCTTCTCATTCCGGTGGCTTTTCTTGTTGCGGAGGACGGGCTCTAGGCATGCAGCCTTCAGTAGTTGTGGCTCGCGGGCTCTAGAGCGCAGGCTCAGGGGTTGAGGCACACAGGCTTAGTTGCTCCGTGACATGTGGGATTTTCCCGGACCACGGCTCGAACCCATGTCCCCTGCATTGGCAGGCGGATTCTTAATCACTGCGCCACCAGAGAAGTCCCCCCATCCACTTCTCATGAAGTGAACATCTGGAGGAAACCCTGCCTGGTGTCTTCCAGAGTCCCAGGCAAATCATTTCATAGCCATTTTTTTGTTTGACAGGCAATAAATACTGGGTTGCTGAGGTGGGTGAGATACTGTCCAGATACCCCAGGGATATCTACAGCTCCTTTGGCTTCCCTGGAAGGGTAAGGAACATCGACACTGCCATTCATGAGGAGGAAACTGCAAAGATGTACTTCTTTGTCCCCAGTGAGTATTGGAGGTAAAGACAGACACTTGGAGCTCTTAGGGCATCAGATCCCTCCTTAGTGGAAGGAGAGTTGCCTTTTAAAATTATTCTCAAATTGTGCTGAAACTCCATCCTCCTTCTGTGAATGGATGAAGCCAGGCCGAGTGTCATTTAGTCCCCTGCCTGTTTTCATCACACCACGCCTGTCCTTGGAAGGCAAGGGACTTGTAGGATTGAGTTCAAAAAGGAGATTTTTTAAAAGGATGGAGGCTGAGATAAAATTTGAATCAGATTTTTAGAGCTGATGCCTCTTTAGGGATGGTCTAGTCTGTCTGAGTCTCCCATAACCCTATTGAAACAAGACCCTTTCCAGTTAAAAGTTCCTATTAATTTATACCAATGATGCACCCACCCACAATTGTTTTAAGCAGCCATTGGATTTCAGCAAAGTGGAGGTAAAGATAGCATCTATCTCCCAGATTTGTTTTGAAGATTAAATGAATCAGTACACTCAAAGCACTTAGAACAGTGACTGACACATGAAAAGTTCTTTGTGAATGCTAAGTGTTATTTTTTGTTATTATATTTATCACATATTCCAATATATATATTTTTTAACCAGGTATGATGAAAACACACAGTCCATGGATGCAGGTTATCCCAAAGAGATAATTCATGACTTCTCTGGAATTGGCAAAAAAGTTGATGCTCTTTTCCAAGATAGAGGTAAAGACTATCCAGTTTCTCCATTTTGTTACCATTGACAGAGCATATGTGCTGTTACTTAGATATGAAAGTAAATTGCATTCATGGAAACTTGTATTTTTTTTCAAGTGTTCATGTGGAAAAATCACTATTTGTCTAACATGATCATTATCTTTCATTTTATTTCCAGGATTTTTCTATTTCTTTCATGGAAAAGGGCAGTACAAATCTGATCCTAAAACTAAGCAAATTTTGGCCTCCTGAATACTAACAGCAGGT
Organism: Physeter macrocephalus; assembly: GCF_002837175.3. Taxonomy (NCBI): domain Eukaryota; kingdom Metazoa; phylum Chordata; class Mammalia; order Artiodactyla; family Physeteridae; genus Physeter; species Physeter macrocephalus. The sequence goes on from NC_041229.1 coordinate 30,662,252, forward strand.
CCAAGTGCAAAAATAACTGATGGTTGACTCTCACAAAGGAGTTGGAAAAAATATTTCTACTCAGTCGAAAGAAGATGTTTTTCTGAGAAACCAAATATTTCAGTATTTTATTTGAATCTCTAGGTAATAACAAGGCACAGACATATAAGTACAACCTTATTTAACCTCAATCTGGACATATTGTATGTTAACTATGTCGCACTGCTTCATAAACTTACACAATTTAGCTTTAAGTGAGTGCTGAGGATGTCAAGGTCATAGTTCATCTTAAGGTTTTCATAGAGAAAAGCTTTTTACCAATATTCTATGATATTTTCAGTAATTACATTTCTCATAGTAACCACATTCTCAAACATTTTGTCTCTAGGTTAGGCATATTCACAATGCAAGTGTGTGGGAAAATATTTAGGATGTATAGAATTTCAAGTACTCACCCTTCTCATGGAATATGCAGAACATAAGGGAAGGAAGACTAGTTATTGATCCTCCTCACTTATTTTAACTTCAAATTAAGCCATAAGTCAAATAAAGGAAGGAATTTATTGAGCATTGGTTAGGGGTTCTGGAGGGAGCACTGGATTAGGTAGTTTTATGTGTTCCCTCAGCTCCATTTTGGGGAGTTATATCCAATTTCTTAGTGAGAAAAGTCAGAGATTGATGCCAGCACAACTCTGCACCCTCACTTTTACTGCATAACTATGAGTAAACTGCTTAGATTTCTCAGCTATTCTCCTAGCTATCTTCATAAAGTTAGCTCTTATCCCTGAATATTATTGTTGGGTCTTGTCCCCCTACTGCATAACTATGAGTAAACTGCTTAGATTTCTCAGCTATTCTCCTAGCTATCTTCATAAAGTTAGCTCTTATCCCTGAATATTATTGTTGATTGTTGGGTCTTGTCCCCCTTTCCTTACAGGACACTCTGAGTGTACTTCAGGTTACATTTTGCAGGTGTAAATTTGCAGAAGTTAACTACTGCTGCTGAAAAAATATCAGTACTACACAGACTGTCTTTTTTGCTCATCCAGTCAGATTATTTACCATAGGTTTCCTGTGGTGCTCTGTGATTAACAGTGCCTCAATTTTATAGCAAATTATTTGTATAATGTTTATTTTCAAATATTTTTTTCTGTTTACCAACATAATAAATACATGCTCAGAAATTTTGAGCAAGTTGCCAATCCCACTGTGGCTCCTTCCTCTGAACCAATGCCAAGAAGTACAGGGGACTTCTAGTACAGGAAATACTAGAACCAGACACAAACAGTGAGAAAACTGTGAGTGAGCAGATAGACCCAACCAGCATGGGGGAGGAAATATCCTACAGGGGAGAGGCCCAGATGCTTCCAACTGGGGACAGGCTTTGGGAAGCACACCCTACTTGTGTCCTTTCTTCTCACATGTTGCTATAGGTCCCGTGTCTGTATGGCAGGCCTGGAAGGCAGCAGGACAAGCAAGTGACAAGGGGATAACATCAGGGCAGTGACCCAATTTCATTCACAGACAAATCTCAAGTCCCCACTGTGATCTACAAGGTCCTACATGCCCTTCCCCCATTACACGCACACCTTCACCTCATTCTCTAATATTCTCCCCCTTGTTTACTCCATTCCAGCTGCATGGACTTCCTTGCTATTTTTTAACATGTGAGGTATATCCATACCTCGGTGCCTTTTCACTGGAATTCTCTTCCCTCAGGTATCTTCATGGCTGACTCCCTCACTTATTTCCCAGCTCTGTTGAAATGTAACCTTCTCAGTGAGGCCTTTGCTGGTTTACTCTTTTTAATATTACAACCTACACCTCCCCTCCACACAAACATACACATATTCCCAATTGTCCTATAAAGCTCTACAATTTTATTTTCCATAGCTCTTATCACCTTCTAGCATTCTATATAACTTAATCACTTATTATATCTACTTATTATATCTACTTAATCACTTATTATATCTTATTATATATTTATTGCCTGTTTTTCCTGCTATAATGGAAGTTCCATAAGAGGAAGGGCCATTGTTATGTTAACAAAAAATGTTTTGTTTGATTTGGCTTCGGCATGTTTGTTTGTTTCACTGATATAATTCAAGAACTAAGTAGGTGCTCAATAAAACTTTTTTTTCTTTTTTTTTTGTGGTACGCAAGCCTCTCACTGTTGTGGCCTCTCCCGCTGCGGAGCACAGGCTCCGGAAGCGCATGCTCAGCGGCCATGGCTCACGGGCCTAGCCGCTCCACGGCATGTGGGATCTTCCCGGACCGGGGCACGAACCCGTGTCCCCTGCATCGGCAGGCGGACTCTCAATCACTGTGCCACCAGGGAAGCCCTCAATAAAACATTTTAATAAATGTGTGCAGAATTGATGCTGGATGCCAGCAAAGCTGGGAAGTCAATAACAAAGTATATAGTCAGCTTGACCAACTCCTGAAGGACTCTTCTCTCTGTCCTTCCCAGCCAAGATACTAGAGAATTACAGACATGGCAGCAACCCCCAGAATGCTTAGAAGCTGAAAGAGAATTTCTGTGTGGTCCCTCATGGGAGGATCCACTGATGAGAGTGAGAGGTGAGAGTAACTTGGTGCAGACTTTATCACCAAACACCGTGTCCTGAGATGCTTCAATTCCGTCCCAGTCCCCAAACTGGCAAAGAGAACAGCCAGGATCCAGGTTTTAACTCATCTAAAGAGGCCAGGGAAACTACAGTCCCATGGAAACTTGAAATCACAGGAGAAATACGTACTTGGAATACATATATATGACATTTCATCCAGAATATGTAAAAAGGTCCTACCAACTGTTAATAAAATGACAAATAGGCCAGTTAAAAATGCACAGAGGTATTAAATTAGATTCTTCACAAAGAAAGACATATAAATGATCAATAAACACATGAAAAATGTACTTACTATCATTAGTTATCAAGAAAATAAAATTCTCATAAGGTACTACTATAAAACCACTAAAATAATTAATATTAGTAAGACTGACAACACCAAATGTTGATGAGAAACCAAAACATCTACAGCCCTCATACAATATGGAAATTGCTCACAAAGTTAATTATGTACTAAACCTATGACCTTTTCTACATAATTTCCCAAGCTCAATGAACACATAATACACAAAAACCTTGTTCAAGAATGTTCATAGCAGTTTTATTCATGATAGCCCAAGTCTGGAAACAGAGATATTCATACAATAGAATAGTACATAAAAATGAATATTACATAAAAAGGAAAGTGAATGACCTGCTACTACTGGCCTACCTCATTGCACTTTGCAGATATTGTGTTTTTTACAAATTGAAGGTTTCTTATAACCCTGCATCAAGCAAGTCTATTGCCACCATTTTCCCAACAGCATTTGCTAACTTTGTGTCACAGTGTAACATGATTCTCATAATATTTCAAACTTTTAAAGTATTATTATATGCATTATGTGATCTGTGATCTCTGATATTACCATTATAATTGTTTTGGGGCAGCACAAACCACACCCATATGAGATGGCAAGCTTAATTGATAAATGTTGTGTGTGTTCTGACTGTTCCAATGACCAGCTGTTCCCCATCTCCCTGTCTTCTTGGGCCTCTCTATTCCCTTAGACACAACAATATTGAAATTAGGCCAGTTAATAACCCTACAATGGCCTCTAAGTGTTCAAGTTGCACATCTCTCACTTCAAATAAAAAGCTAGAAATGATTCAGCTTAGTGAAGAAGACATATCAAAAGGTGACTTAGACCAAAAGCTAGGCCTTTTGTGCCAAAAGTTTAGCCAAGTTGTGAGTGCAAAGGAAAAGCTCTTGAAGGAGAGTAAAAGTGCTACTCCAGTGAACACAAAAATGATAAGAAAGCAAAACTGCTTTATTCTACTATCACCATATGGCACATGTGGGGAAACTTTAGTCACTTTCCTATTAATACTGGGAATAAGAGAAGGATGCCTACTATCAATGATATTTGTTCAACATAGTCCTGGAACTCTGGCCAAAAATTGACAAGAAAAATAATAATGGATATAGAGATTAAAAGGGAAGAGTCCAAATTACCATTATTTTCAGATAATTAGATCATTTATGTAGAAAAACCCAAAAGAATCCAAACTCTTTAGACAGAAATGTTAATATTTCCAAATATAATGTTAACATATCATAATCACTTATTTTCCTATATAATCACAATAAAAACTAGGTAAAATATAGAAAATAAAACACTAATGCTACAGTAAAATCTATGATCTATCTAGGAAATAATCTAGCAAAAATAGACCTTAACCTTAATAACTAAAATTTTAAGTTATTAGAGATATATAAGAAAAACTGAATACCATATTCATGAATGAATGACCTAAAGATGAAATACTTTGAAGATGATCTTTTCCCAAAATTAATTTATAAATGTAATGAAACTTCAATTCAATCCAAACAGTATTATTTGGAAAACAAACTAAAATTTTAAGAGCTATTAGAGATATATAAGAAAAACTGAATACCATATTCATGAATGAATGACCTAAAGATGAAATACTTTGAAGATGATCTTTTCCCAGAATTAATTTATAAATGTAATGAAACTTCAATTCAATCCAAACAGTATTATTTGGAAAACAAAAAAACTGATTGTGAAGTTTTTATGAAGGAATAAATACACACAAAGAGCTAAGAATTTTGACAAAGCGTAAAGAAAGAAAGAGTCCCACCAGACACTGACATCTCACAAAACCATTTTAAAACTAATACAGGAGCACAGATGGAAGCTAATGGAACCAAATATGAGTCAAGAAACATATCCTTGGCATGATAGAGGAGGCATCACAAGTTAGAAGGAAAAGAATGAATAGTAAATAATGTTTGGAGAAAATTGGTATACTATATGGAAAAAATAAAGGTGGATTCTTTCTCCCATTCAGTGTTCATGATAAATACTCTTCACCATGTATTGGGTTGACCAAAATGTTCATTCAGGTTTCCCGAATGTTTTGGTCAACCCAATATTTCCAGCTCTCCACCTACTGGACACGTGGAAGTATTACACTTCCTGGCTTACTTGCAGTGGGTGGGGCCACATGACTAGTTCCAGACAGTGAATTGTGAGTGGTGGTAACATGCGGCTCCTCTGGGCTGGAACATTTAATTGCCTGCACAGAACCCTTCAGATGTCTTTTTCCATCCAACATAACAACTGATCGAATTCAAAACTATGGCTCCTCCGGAAATCCGGGAAACCAGGTTACTACCATGAGAAGAGCCCCTCTGTCCAACCAGGATGGATGCATAGCATGAGCAAGAAGTAAACTTTTGTTGCTTTAAGAAACATTAAAGGATTCAGAGCTTATAATCACAGAATAATTTAACCTATCCTCTTTGGTATAAACCACATACAAAATTAAGCTTTGAATGGATTTAAGATCTCAAAGTTAAAAACTATAAAGAATAAGTGAAAAAAGCAATAGAATATTTTTGTTACCTTAAGATGGAGAAGAATATCTCCAACAACACCAAAAAAAGCATAAACTATAAGAGGTAAATCGTTAAGTTTGACTACATCAAAATTCAAAAATTATATTAAATGAGGGACATCAAAAACAAAGGCAAGGAAAAATTGAAAGATAGAGAAGATATTTGCAACATATGAAACTAAAGAGGATTAATATGTGGTCCATACAAGAAATTCCTCCAATTCAACAGAAAAAGATAAGTAATTCAATAGAAATACAAGTGAAGGAAATAAGCTAGCAATTAAGAGGAGGAGAAACTTAGGGAACCAAGAGCATCTGAAGAGATATTCAATCCAACTTTTCTTTTCTTTTATATTAACATTTTTATTGGAGTATAATTGCTTTACATTGGTGTGTTAGTTTCTGCTTTATAACAAAGTGAATCAGCTATACATATACATATATCCCTATATCTCCTCCTTCTTCATCTCCTTCCCACCCTCTCTATCCCACCCCTCTAGATGGCCACTAAGCACCAAGTTGATCTCCCTGTGCTATGTGGCTGCTTCCCGCTAGCTATCTATTTTACATTTGGTAGTGTATATATGTCCATGTCATTCTCTCACTTCATCCCAGTTTACCCTTCCCCCTCCCCATATCCTCAAGTCCATTCTCTACATCTGCATGTTTATTCCTGCCCAGGCCCTAGGTTTTTCAGAACCATTTTTATTTTTTTTTTTGGATTCCACATATATGTGGTAGCATATGGTATTTATTTTACTCTTTCTGACTTACTTCACTCTGTATGATAGACTCTAGGCACATACACCTCACTATAAATAACTCAATTTCATTTCTTTTTATGGCTGAGTAATATTCCATTGCATATATGTGCCACAGCTTCTTTATCCATTCATCTGCCCATGGACACTTAGGTTTCTTCCATGTCCTGGTTATTGTAAATAATGCTGCAATGAACATTGTGGTACATGACTCTTTTTGAATTATGACTTTCTCAAATCATTGTAGTTTTGATTTGCATTTCTCTAATTATTAGCAATGTTGAGCATCCTTTCATGTGTTTGTTGGCAATCTGTATATCTTCTTTGGAGAAATGTCTGTTTATGTCTTCCACCCATTTTTGGACTGGGTTGCCTGTTTTTTGATATTGAGCTATATGAGTTGCTTGTAAACTTTGGAGGTTAATCCTTTGTCAGTTGCTTCATTTGTAAATATTTCCTCCCATTCTGAGTATTGTCTTTTGGTCTTGTTTATGGTTTCCTTTGCTGTGCAAAAGCTTTTAAGTTTCATTAGGTCCCATTTGTTCATTTTTGTTTTTATTTCCATATCAAAGATAAGTTGACCATAGGTGCATGGGTTTATCTCTGGTCTTTCAATCCTGCTCCATTGATCTATATTTCTGTTTTTGTGCCAGTACCATACTGTCTACTGTAGCTTTGTAGTGTAGTCTGAAATCAGGGAGCCTGATTCCTCTAGCTCCGTTTTTCTTTCTCAAGATAGCTTTGGCTATTCAGGGTCTTTTGTGTTTCCATACAAATTGTGAAAAATTTTTTTCTAGTTCTGTGAAAAATGCCAGTGGTAGTTGGATAGGGATTGCATTGAATCTGTAGACTGCTTTGGGTAGTATAGTCATTTTCTCAATGTTGATTCATCCAATCCGCAAACATGGTATATCTCTCCATCTGTTTGTATCATGTTTAATTTCTTTCATCATTTTCTTATAGTTTTCTGCATAAAGGTCTTTTGTCTCCTTAGGTAGGTTTATTCCTAGGTATTTTCTTGTTTTTGTTGCAATGGTAAATGGGAGTGTTTCCTTAATTTCACTTTCAAATATTTCTTCCTTAATGTATAGGGATGCAGCAGATTTCTGTGCATTAATTTTGTATCCTGCTACTTTACCAGATTCATTGATTAGCTCTAGTAGTTTTCTGGTAGTATCTTTAGGATTCTCTATGTATAGTATCATGTCA
>NC_041229.1:30670007-30675491 GCF_002837175.3 Physeter macrocephalus
TTTTGCAGGGTTTTTATCATAAATGGGTGTTGAATTTTGTCAAAAGCTTTCTCTGCATCTATTGAGATGATCATATGGTTTTTCTCCTTCAGTTTGTTGATATGGTGTATCACGTTGATTGATTTGCGTATATTGAAGAATCCTTGCATTCCTGGAATAAACCCCACTTGATCATGGTGTATGATCCTTTTAATGTGCTGTTGGATTCTGTTTGCTAGTATTTTGTTGAGGATTTTTGCATCTATGTTCATCAGTGATACTGGCCTATAGTTTTCTTTCTTTGTGACATCTTTTTCTAGTTTTGGTATCAGGGTGATGGTGGCCTCGTAGAATGAGTTTGGGAGTGTTCCTCCCTCTGCTATATTTTGGAAGAGTTGGAGAAGGATAGGTGTTATCTCTTCTCTAAATGTTTGATCGGATTCACCTGTGAAACCATCTGGTCCTGAGCTTTTTTTTGTTGGAAGGTTTTTATCACTGTCTCAATTTAAGTACTTTTGACTGGTCTGTTTATATTTTCTATTTCTTCCTGGTTCAGTCTCAGAAGTTTGTGCTCTTCTAAGAATTTGTCCATTTCTTCCAGGTTGTCCATTTTATTGGCATATAGTTTCTTGTAGTAATCTCTCATGATCTTTTGTATTTCTGTAGCGTCAGATTTTACTTCTTTTTCATTTTTAATTCTACTGATTTGAGTCTTCTCCCTTTTTTTCTTGATGAGTCTGGCTAATGGTTTATCAATTTTGTTTATCCTTCAAAGAACCAGCTTTTAGTTTTATTGGTCTTTGCTATTGTTTCCTTCACTTCTTTTTCATTTTTTTCTGTTCTGATCTTTATGATTTCTTGCTTTCTTTCTGCTAACTTTTGGGTTTTTTTTTCTTCTTTCTCTAATTGTTTTAGGTCTAAGGTTAGCTTGTTTATTTGAGATGTTTCCTGTTTCTTGAGGTAGGATTGTACTGCTATAACCTTCCCTCTTAGAACTGCTTTTTCTGCATCCCATAGGTTTTGGGTCATTGTTTCAGTCCTACTTTTCAGTCAGGGACATATGGATGTAAACAAGATACAAATTTATATCCATCAAAATGGCAGAAATTAGAAATTCTGATAATATTAAGTGCTAGGAAAAAGATGGAGAAAATAAACATTCATTTACAGCTGGTATGAGTGTTCATTGGTACAACCATTGTGAAGCAATATCTGCTAGTATTGTAATAATGCCTAAGCTCTAACCCCAGCAATTCCACTCCTGGGGATAAATTCTGACCATGGTCCATAGGAGACTTATAGGTGGATGACTATTAATGAACTATTTGACAGCAGGGAGGTAGTAGCAGCCTGGGTGGCCTTTGCTTAGCAACTGACAAATAGGATGTAAGCTATCTATATCTATCTATCTATCTATCTATCTATCTATCTATCTATCTATCTATCTACCTATCTGTATTATCAGAATACTATGCAGCAATGAGAAGCAGTACACTAAAGTAACTTTAGAGCAGCAAGGACTGACCTCAAAGATGAAGTGTTTATCGAAAATGTAAGAAACAGAATGAAATATAAAGAACAGGGTCACTTAAAAAAAAATAAGATCCACATACAAAACAACACTATATATTTTTCAACAATATACGCAGAGTTAAATGAACATTTGGAAGGAAAACTAGAAGGAAATATATTAAATACTTTGAGGCAGTGGAGGGTATTTGAGCTGTGAATGGTAAAGAAAAGAAAGGTGAGAAAAATAATAAAAGGAGTCTATATAGACTAATGGGGATAATGTGTCATGAACTGAGGGCTGTGTGCAACAAAATTTGAGTTTAAAAAAAAGAAAGAAAAAAGAAGGGAAATGGAAAAGAGAGGAGAAGGGAAGAGAAAGAAAGGGAAGGAAAGGAAATGGGAGAAAGGAAAAGGAAAGAAACCTTGAAAAATACTAACTATTCCAAAAATAGAACACAAATCATCTGTAATCTTACCACTCAATGATAAGCACAGCTAATATTTTGGGCTATTAATTCTGGTATTTTAAATGCTTATGTTTTTCTTTATAAACATGATAATATATTGTGCCTACTGTTTTATAGCCTGAATTCTTCACATAGTAAATATAATGATATTAAGTAGTCCCTATGTATGTATTAACTGAAAAAGTACTTACTGATCACCTACTATGTGGATGCTCTATTTTAGGCATTTTGGATACCTCAGTAAACAAAACAATTAGAGATGTTTTCGTGGGGTTCAAGGAAAACAGATACTAAGCAGTCAATATAATTTTTTTAAGTATATAGGAAGATGACACATGTCATGGGGGAATAAGAAAAATTTCACAGGAAGAGGAGAATGAAGAGTGCTGGGGAGAGGGAGTCAACTGAGTCACTGATTAATTAGAATAGTCAGGTTAGGATTTATTGGCAAGTTGTCCTTTAAGAGAAGACTTAAAGAAGAGCAGGACCTAGGCATGTGAAAACCCGAGGAAGAGTGTTCAAGTAGAGGGAACAGTCAAGGCAAGGACCCTAAGCTAGAACATGCATGATGGAGTCAAGGAAAAGCAAGTAGCTGATGAGGCTCTGGCAGAGCAAGGGAAGCCAAGAGTAGGAATTGAGGTAAGAGATGGGCCAGATCAGAAAGGTCCTTGTAATCCATTGAAGGACTTTCATTTTCACTCTGGGTAAAATCAAAATTGGGACCTCTTGCAGCATTTTGAGCAAAGCAATGTATGCTCACTGCTGTGTTGATCATACATTGTAGAGTAGCCAGAATAGAAACAAGAAGGCCTATTGTCCAGGCAAGAAATGACGGTGGTTCAGACCAAGGTAGCAGTGGAGCAGAAACATGAAAAAAAATCATTTCCATGCTTCCTTCTCTTCTCTGCACGAATATCAATTTTCTTGCAGATTCTTCTATACCTAATTTCTGTCGATGGTAGGTAGTCATCAAGTCTTCAACCATTATTTGACAGACTTAAAATATTTTATTCTAACAGCAAATTGTGCAAATTGTCCAAAGCAAATTGTGACATGTATGACAGCCACTGTGTGACCATAGATGTCCCTATCAGTGACCTTCTAAAACTGCTACCCAGGAGTCAGGAGGAAGATGGTGGAAGAGTAAGATGCAGAGATCACCTTCCTCCCCACAGATATATCAGAAATACATCTACATGTGGAACAGCTCCTACAAAACACCTACTGAACGCTGGCAGAAGACCTCGGACCTCCCAAAAGGCAGGAAACTCCCCACGTACCTGGGTAGGGCAAAAGAATAAAGAAAAAACAGAGAAAAAAGAATAGGGACGGGACCTGCACGAGTGGGAGGGAACTGTGAAGGAGGAAAGGTTTCCACACACAAGGAAGCCCTTTGGCGGGCAGAGATTTCGGGTGGCGGAGGGGGTAAGCTTAGGAGCCGCGGAGGAGAGCATAGCAATAGGGGTGCGGAGGGCAAAGCGGAGAGATTTCTGCACAGAGGATTGGTGCTGACCGGCACTCACCAGCTCAAGAGGCTTGTCCACTCACCCGCCGGGGCGGGCAGGGGCTGGGAGCTGAGGCTCGGGCTTCAGAGGTGGGATCGCAGGGAGAGGACTGGGGTTGGCAGCACAAATACAGCCCGAAGTGGTTAAGGTACCACGGCTAGCCGGGAGGGAGTCCAGGAAAAAGTCTGGAGCTACCAAAGAGGGAAGAGACTTTTTCTTCCCTCTTTGTTTCCTGGTGTGTGAGGAGAGGGGATTAAAAGCACTGCTTAAAGGAGCTCCAGAGACGGGCGCGAGCCGTGGCTAACAGCACGGACCCCAGAGATGGGTATGAGATGCTAAGGCTGCTGCTGCTGCCACCAGGAAGCCTGTGTGCAAGCACAGGTCACTATCTACACCTCCCCTCCTGGGAGCCAGTGCAGCCCGCCACTGCCAAAGTCCCGTGATCCAGGGACAACTTCCCCGGGAGAATGCAAGGTGCGCCTCAGGCTGGTGCAACGTCACGCCGGCCTCTGCCACCGCAGGATTGCCCCGCACACCATGCCCCTCCCTCCCCACGGCCTGAGTCAGCCAGAGCACCCGAATCAGCTGCTCCTTTAACCCCGTCCTGTCTGAGTGAAGAATAGACGCCCTCTGATAACCTACACGCAGAGGTGGGGCCAAATCCAAAGCCGAACCCCAGGAGCTGTGCGAACAAAGAAGAGAAAGGGAAATCTCTCCCAGCAGCCTCAGAAGCAGTGGATAAAAGCTCCACAATCAACTTAATGTACCCTGCGTCTGTGGAACACCTGAAGAGACAACGAATCATCCCAAATTGTGGAGGTGGACTCTGGGAGCAAGATGTATTATTTTTTTCCCCTTCTTCTCTTTTTGTGAGTGTGTATGTGTATGCTTCTGTGTGAGATTTTGTCTGTATAGCTTTGTTTTCACCATTTGTCCTAAGGTTATGTCCGTCCGTTTTCTGTTTTTTACTTTAAAATATTTTTTTTCTTACTAATTATTTTTTATTTTAATTATTTTATTTTATTTTCTCCTCTTTCTTTCTTTCTTTCTTTCTTTCTTTCTTTCTTTCTTTCTTTCTTTCTTTCTACTTTTTCTCCATTTTATTCTCAGCCATGTGGATGAAAGGCCCATGGTGCTCCAGCCAGGAGTCAGTGCTGTGCCTCTGAGGTGGGAGAGCCAACTTCAGGACACTGGTCCACAAGACACCTCCCAGCTCCACGTAATATCAAACAGCGAAAATCCCCCAGAGATCTCTATCTCAACGCCAAGACACAGCTTCACTCAATGACCAGCAAGCTACAGTGCTGGACACCCTATGCCAAACAACTAGCAAGACAGGAACACAGCCCCATCCATTAGCAGAGAGGCTGACTAAAATCACAATAAGGCCACAGACATCCCAAAACACACCACCAGACATGGACCTGCCCACCAGAAAGACAAGACCCGGCCTTATCCACCAGAACACACGCACTAGTCCCCTCCACCAGGAAGCCTACACAACCCACTGAACTAACCTTAGCCACTGGGGACAGGCACCAAAAACAACGAGAACTACGAACGTGCAGGCTGTGAAAAGGAGACCCCAAACACAGTAAGATAAGCAAAATGAGAAGACAGAAGATCCATCCACAGCAGATGGATCAAGGTAAAAATCCAACAGACCTAACAAATGAAGAGGAAATAGGCAGTCTACCTGAAAAAGAATTCAGAATAATGATAGTAAAGATGATCCAAAATCTTGGAAATAGAATAGAAAAAATGCAAGAAACATTTAACAAGGACCTAGAAGAGCTAAAGAGGAAACAAGCAATGATGAACAACACAATAAATGAAATTTAAAATACTCTAGATAGAATCAATAGCAGAATAACTGAGGCAGAGGAACGAATAAGTGACCTGGAAGATAAAATACTGGAAATAATTACTGCAGAGCAGAATAAAGAAAAAAGAATGAAAAGAACTGAGGACAGTCTCAGAGACCTCTGGGACAACATTAAATGCACCAACATTCGAATTAT
>NC_041229.1:30676014-30677193 GCF_002837175.3 Physeter macrocephalus
AGGGAGTGGCAGGACATATTTAACGTGATGAAGGAGAAAAACCTACAACCAAGATTACTCTACCCAGCAAGGATCTCATTCAGATTTGATGGAGAAATTAACACCTTTACAGACAAGCAAAAGCTGAGAGAGTTCAGCACCACCAAACCAGCTTTACAACAAATGCTAAAGGAACTTCTCTAGGCCAGAAACACAAGAGAAGGAAAAGACCTACAATAATAAACTCGAAACAATTAAGAAAATAGGAATAGGAACATACATATTGATAATTACCTTAAATATAAATGGATTAAATGCTTTCACCAAAAGACACAGACTTTTGGCTGAATGGATATAAAAACAAGACCCATATATATGCTGCTTACAAGAGACCCACTTCAGAACTAGGGGCACGTACAGACTGAATGTGAGGAGTTGGAAAAAGATATTCCATGCAAATGGAAATCAAAAGAAAGCTGGAGTAGCAAGTCTCATATCAGACAAAATAGACTTTAAAATAAAGACTATTACAAGAGACAAAGAAGGACACTACATAATGATCAAGGGATCGATCCAAGAAGAAGATATAACAATTGTAAATATTTATGCACCCAACATAGGAGCACCTCAATACATAAGGCAAATACTAACAGCCATAAAAGGGGAAATCAACAGTAACACATTCATAGTAGCGGACTTTAACACCCCACTTTCACAAATGGACAGATCATCCAAAATTAAAATAAATAAGGAAACACAAGCTTTAAATGATACATTAGACAAGATGTACTTAATGGATATTTATAGGACATTCCATCCAAAAATAAAAGAATACACATTTTTCTCAAGTTCTTATTGAACATTCTCCAGGATAGATGAATATCATGGGTCACAAATCAAGCCTTGGTAAATATAAGAAAATTGAAATTGTATCAAGTATATTTTCTGACCACAATGCTATGAGACTAGATGTCAATTACAGGAAAAGATCTGTCAAAAATACAAACACATGGAGGCTAAACAATACACTACTTAATAACGAAGTGATCACTGAAGAAATCAAAGAGGAAATCAAAAAATACCTAGAAACAAATGACAATGGAGACACGACGACCCAAAACCTATGGGATGCAGCAAAAGCAGTTCTAAGAGGGAAGTTTATAGCAATACAATCCTACCTTAAGAAACAGGAAACATCTC
>NC_041229.1:30677686-30677934 GCF_002837175.3 Physeter macrocephalus
CACTGATGAACATAGATGCAAAAATCCTCAACAAAATACTAGCAAACAGAATCCAACAGCACATTAAAAGGATCATAAAACATGATCAAGTGGAGTTTATTCCAGGAATGCAAGGATTCTTCAATAAATGCAAATCCATCAACGTGATAGACCATATTAACAAACTGAAGGAGAAAAACCATATGATCATCTCAATAGATGCAGAGAAAGCTTTCAACAAAATTCAACACCCATTTATGATAAAAACC
>NC_041229.1:30679533-30693153 GCF_002837175.3 Physeter macrocephalus
AAAAAATCTACAAACAATAAATGCTGGAGAGGGTGTGGAGAAAAGGGAACCCTCCTGCACTGTTGGTGGGAATGTAAATTGATACAGCCACTATGGAGAACAGTATGGAGGTTCCTTAAAAAACTACAAATAGAACTACCATACGACCCAGAAATCCCAATACTGGGCATATACCGTGAGAAAACCATAATTCAAAAAGAGTCATGTACCAAAATATTCAATGCCGCTCTATTTACAATAACCAGGAGATGGAAGCGACCTAAGGGTCCATCATCAGATGAATGGATAAAGAAGATGTTGCACATATATACAATGGAATATTACTCAGCCATAAAAAGAAACGAAATTGAGTTATTTGTAGTGAGGTGGATGGACTTAGAGTCTGTCATACAGAGTGAAGTAAGTCAGAAAGAGAAAAACAAATACCCTATGGTAACACATATATATGGAATCTAATAAAAAAAAAGTCATGAATAACCTAGGGGTAAGACAGGAATGGAGATGCAGACCTCCTAGAGAATGGACTTGAGGATGTGGGGAGGGGGAACGGTCTACTCTGAGAAAGTGAGAGAGTGGCATGGACATATATACACTACCAAATGTAGAATAGATAGCTCGTGGGAAGCATCCGCATAGCACAGGGATATCAGGTCCGTGCTTTGTGACCACCTAGAGGGGTGAGATAGGGAGGGTGGGAGGGAGAGAGATGCAAGAGGGAAGAGATATGGGAACATGTGTACATGTATAACTGATTCACTTTGTTATAAAGCAGAAACTAACACACCATAGTAAAGCAATTATACTCCAATAAAGATGTTAAAAAAATAAAAATAAAACTGCTGCCCACAACATGACATTAAGTTGTTCTTTTGTTAATGGAGTACAAGATTGTGTGCTTAGGGAGTGTGTGGCCACTCTGTGGAGTTTCTCATTCTGTATTCTCACCTACAGCCAACTATATATTTTAATGAGCCTTGGCTGAGTCTCCAATGCTCAGTTCTCCAACTAACCTGCCTCGTTCAAACCCTCGCTAAATGAGATAACGGCCATCTGCGTTCACGTTTCTGTTTCAGACTACTGACCTTATAAAACAGCTCACTGCCCAGATGGTCTCTTGGCCCCCTCTAGTGGTTTTACATGGGCATGACCACCACTAGCTTGGCTAAGGGTGACAGGTCTTCTATGACTTGATTTAGGCCTTGTTTACTACTCTACACCAGCGTAGCCTTGTAGAATCTGACATTTTACACTCGGGACACACTGTAGTCCTGGAAACTTCTTCTATATCTAATAACAATCTTTAATCTTTAGCATTAAGACATAGAAAAATGTCTGGATGGAGACATATCAAAATGCTAACAGTGGTCACCTCCAGAGGAGGGGAGTGGAGTGAGGTGGGGGGTTTGGGGAACTTCACATTTACTTTTCATACTTCTGCGTGTTTAAAATTGTTTTCTTTTTTTTAACAGCATATTCCTGTATTACTAGAATACTTTTAAAATAAAATAAATCTTTTGAATAGCCCTTTGTAGTTTATAGTCTGCTTTTCGTCTATTACCTCCTTAGAACCCATGGGTATCCTGTGAAATACTTTCCTATTCAGTTGTCAGAGAACTCTTATCTATTATTTTGCACTATGTGCAGACACTTTCCATGCAAATCTATATTTAATCGTCACAACATTCATACTGTGTAGGTGCTATTGCCACCATTTTACAGGAGGAAACTGAGGCTTACAGATGTGCAGTGAGTTGTTCAAGGTTCCACAGCCATAAGTGGCCAATCAGAGATGTGAAATTGAGGCACAGAGATAAAGGAACTTGTCCAAGGTCAAGTAAATGATAGAAAGGGGTCAAACCCAGGTCTCCAGACTTCCACTCCACATACAAAAGATAAACTAGCTGCCTGTGAGGGACCTGGGACTTCAGTTCAGGCTCCTCTGAAGTTCTGTCCTCATGTGCTAGGCAACCACACTTGCAGAATTTGGAGGAAGGAAGGGTCGGAATATTCCTGTGGGGACCTTAGTGTAACATTTGAACTAAAGAAGCTACTAAGGTAAAAGGTGACCTCCAGGGTATGACTTTGTTGAGCTTTAATGGAAAGAGTTTGGAGTCGAAGTTATGAAACAAAAACTGAATTCCCAAATCCACTTACATTACACACCTGCTAGCTATGTGACCTTGGGTAATTCACTTAACCTCTCTGATCCTCGATTTCTGTATTGCTTAAAAAACCCATACTTAAGAGATTTACATGAAAGTGATCTTGCAACGGCACTTACTACAGCCCCTGATTTATAATGGGTGTTTAGTAAGTACTCACATTGAAAGTCAAAATGGGGACCAGGGTGGGTGTAGGTCGTCCTGGGATTATAGGGCATGATCTCCTAAAGGATTTTCGAACCACATGCAGACCCACAGATTCTCAGCTGCCCTTCTCTGTGCAGTCACTCCACACATTTACTGGCCACCCCCATCTCTTCCCATTGAAAATTATTGCCTGTGGCAAGCACAGTGACAGCCCCAAAGATGTCAACACTCAAATCCCTGGACATCTGTGAATATGCTAATTTACATGGCAAATGAGACTTCACAAATGTGACTAAGGTTAAAGACCTTGAACTGGGGAGAGTACCCATGTGGGCTCAATCTAATTACCAGAGAACCTTTCCCAGCTGTGGTCAGGGAAAGATGTGATGACAGAAGAAGGGTTAAAGAGAAGCACTCATTCTGGCTTTGAAGACAGAGGAAGGAGGCCACAGCTGAGGCACGCAGGCAGCCTTTAGGGACTGAAAGCAGCAAGGAATCCAGTTCTCCCCTGGAGCCTCCAGAAGGAAACAAAACCGTGCTGACACTTAGATTTTAGCCCAGTGAGACCCATATCAGACTTCAGACTATACAACAGTAAGAGAATACATTTGCCTTGTTTTAAGCCACTAAACTTATGGTAATTTGTTACAGCACCCATAGGAAACTAATACACAGCAGTATGTAGATAGCCAGTCACCAAAAGGCCTAAAGGCCTAAAGACCAAAAGGTCTTTCTGATATTCTAGGTTTAAAAAGTTGAGAACCATTGATCAAGACAAGGGAGAACAGTATCAAGTGCGGTCCCTAAAGATGTGAGACAGAGTTTATTCAGATGAGTTCTCGACTCCATTGGTGCCAGGCAGTGGGGAGGCTGGGCCAGGAGGGGACAAGGAGCCAGGGTGCAATGTGAGGAAGCACTGGACGAGGCCTCCAAGAATCTGAGTGTGAGGGAAGTGTGTGAGGACGGACAGTGGTGATGAGAAGGCCATTGGTGTGTTTTGTTTCGTTTTGCTCTGACGGCATTTGCAGACAGGGGAAGGCGTCAATGAGGGAAAAGAAAAAGAGCGGGGAGAAGGTTGAAAGAGAACAGGCTCTGGTGTAGAAATACAAAGAGAGATCCGTGGACACAAGGAAGGGCATTTATCAGGAGTCTGGGATGAGGGAAATCAGATTTTTGTGACAGAAACTGAGGTAATTTGCCTATGGTAGGAGGTAGTATCTCTTGGTATAGCAAGGCGGGCATGAGGCTAAATAACTGAGAGTGGAGAAGATTCCGAAAACACACACCTCAGGAGAAATGAAAAACGAGACATCCCAGCCACAGAGCTGGACTGCTTGAGGAGGGAAGAGAATTGGGGCAAATTCAGTCAGCAATTTCCTCCCACCAGAAACAGAGCAGCTTGGAATGGAAATGCCTATCATGTCGTGGTCTCTTCTCATGGGTCTCTGTCAAAGGGGAATGTGTACAGTTATTGACTATCGCTGGGTCATTTTTTTTCTCCTTTTTGTCTTATCCTCAACACCTTCCAGTTGGGAGGGGAGTTGTAAAGGAGGGGGGCAGTAAATGGAAATGTTTGAAGCTAATAAACAAGGTAGGGATTGGATCCTTGTTGCCAACTGTAGCCACCCTCTCATAGGCCTGGGCCATCACTGCTGCTCAGCCAGGCTTTACTGACCTCACCTTCCAGTTGAATGTACTACCACAGCTTTTGTAAGTCACCTCCAATTCCTTCAGGCTCAAGCCCTGACCTGGCTCCCACCTGCCATCCTCAGGACAACAGCTCTTATGTTATCCAGACAATAGATATTATCCAGTGCAGATTCCCCAGTATATGTCTGTGATGTGAATGGTTGCCCTGGAGATGAGGGATATGGTGACCCAGGTCCCCGCCTGTCTTCCTCAACCTCATTTCTTCACCACCCATCCTTGAACAAAGAGAGATGTCTCTCCTCTTCTTGTAGGAAGACTCATGGCCACCCCCAGGGCCAGGACCTTTCACTACAACTTTTGTTCCACCCTTCATTGTTCTCCTCCTCACCCTAGTCTGTCCTAGGCATTGTAACCAGGTTAGCTTTATTAACTCAGCTCGGATCACCACTAGGCCCAGAAACCAACAATGACTGCTTTTTATTGACCTTTTTGATGTTTAGTCCCTGCCCTTCCACCATCTGGCTCCAGCCTACCTTTCCAACCTACTTCTCTTTATAAATTCTATCCTTACAACCCCAGAACCTTGTTAGTCTCCACATATAAACCAAGGTTTCTGTGATATTGTGATTTATAAGAAATATATATTTGGTCATTCAGAGCCACAGTTTCTGAGCCACAGCTCACAAAACCCATGGGATTTCCTAAGTGTTGAGAGTGATAAAGATGTCTTTTGTTAATGAGGTGACTTTTGGGAAACACTTAAGAATGGAGGCTGGTCACTAAAAGATACAACCATGTGATTAAATGTTGGAAATCTCAGCATGACCCACTGACCTCTGGGGAGAGGGGTGGGGGAGGAGGGTTGGAGGTTGAGTCAGTTGCCAATGGCCAATGCTTTAATCAATCGTGCCTATGCAATGAAGCCTCCACAAAAACCCAAAAGGACAGAGTTTGGAGAGCTTCCAGGTTGGTGGCCATGTGGAAATGAGTGCCCCTCCCCACATACCTTGGCCTATGCATCTCTTCCATTGGGCTAATTGTGAGTTATATCCTTTTATAATAAACGAGTGGTTTACTAACTAAAATGTTTTTCTGAGTTCAGTGAGCTGTTCTAGAAAATTAATCAAACCCAACGAGAAGGCCGTGGGAACTCCTGATTTATCGCCAGTTGGTCAGAAGTACAGGTGATAACTTGGGCTTCTGACTGGCATCTGAAGTGGTGGGGTGGGGGAGAGTCTTGTAGAACTGAACCCGTAACCTGTGGAATCAGATATTCTCTCCGGGTAGTGTCAGGACTGAGTTGAATTCTTAGAAACCCTGCTGGTGTCCAAGAATAGCTTGTCAGATTTGTGGTGACCCCACCCCAACTCCGAACACACATACACACACATTGAAATTGCGTCTCAGAATACTAAGTCTCTCATATCTCTGCCTTTGCTCTTTGTTTCTTCTAATTCCACCATCATTACCTCAATATCAATGCCAAAATTCAGCCCATTGTTTGAAATTTATCTCAAAGCCACTCCCTCCATGAAGTCTCTGCTGATCTCTTCAATGAGTGTGATTCCTCCTTCTCTTGAACCCTTAAGGTGTTGATGTTCACCTTCCTGTGTATGTTCTCTATACTCTCTTACAAAGGGGTTCTTAACTCATTCTCAGAATCACTTGGGATGCTCACTAAAATTATGTATGCCTGTGCCCCACCCCAGAGATTCGGACTCGGGGGCTGGAGTGGAGCCCACTTATCTGTATTTTTTAAAATATTTATTTACTTATTTGGCTGAGCCCAGTCTTAGTTGCGGCACACGGGTTCTTCCTTGCTGCACGCGGGACATTTAGTTGCAAGCATGCATGTGGGATCAAGTTCCTAAACCAGGGATTAAACCAAGGCCCCCCGCATTGGGAGCTCAGACCACCAAGGAAGTCCCACACTTATCTGTATTTTTAATACAGACTCTGATGTAGAGCCAAGACTGAGAACCATTGCCTTATTTTGAATTTTTCCTCATTGAGAGAACAAAGGGGAGATTACCAGGAAAGATAAATGGAAAGGTATGTTGGAATCAGATCCCTGGACCTCAGTTTCCTTATCTTTAAAATGAGGATAATAACCCCTTCTTCCTTGCATTATTATGAACCTTAAGGGAGATAATATATAGCCAACATCTAAGGCTGAGTCCTAAGAGTGAAGACACTACACACATTCCCTCACTTGACAGTAAAGACTGCCCCCTTAGTGCAGTGTTTAGTACATGATGGCTTGTGTGATTTTTAACTTAACCATTTATACTCTGTGTGAAGGGTGTGTAACTTACACACATATGTTCCCTGGCTGCCCTGAGCTCTGGATGCTGAAGGAAGCTGTATGGAAGTTACTTCATCACTCAGTGGCTTAACCTTGAAGCACTTCTCTTTCTGGAAAAGCGGAGCTTTTCAACATTGCTAACTCCACTTATAGAATGGACGTAAGAACGATCATGGCCATAACTTCATCACACTCACAATACAGGGAAGAGGGCACAGGAGGGTTTACACGGAACTCCCGCATACATTGTCTCATCCAATCATCCTGAGGCCATACGAGGGAGATGTTAATGTCCCAGTTTTATAGATGTGGAAGTTGAGGCTCAGAAGAACTTAGATGATTTGCTAAAAGTGACATAAGCAGGAAGTGGCAGAACTACAATTCGAACCCAGTTAGTATAATTTCACATCTAATGCTCTTTACCTTCACCACAACTGACCCTAACAATTATCTGTTCATTTGATCAGGGGGTAGAGATGTCCATCCTGATCATCACAGTTCAAAACTGCTTGATGCAGAAGACATTTTGCCTGTGAATGAATCAAAGGTCCACCTGCGTCACTGGGTAAACTTCTGTACTTAGTGTGTGCTGTTTCCTCTACCACTCACATTCCTCATTGGCAAACTCCCACTCAGCTTTCAAGATTCAGGCACACAGGAGCACCTCCAGGTAGCTTTCCCTGCTGCTTATGCCCATCCCAGCTAGCTAGACACATTCTTCTCCTTTTTTCTTTTTTTTAAACTAAAGAGAAAACAAACTATATCTATGTAATCAGTTCCTTCTTGTTGGGCTGAAAAAGCAAAACTAAGCTGTAAAATTACAAGTTGCTACCTCTGCTGTGGAACAGCACATCGGGTGATCAGACAAGGTTGCTATCTACAGGGGGTGGCATTATGGAGACAGAATGGTCCTCCATTGTCATTCATTGTCTCTGTCCAAAACTAAATTTCCACCGTCTTTTTTACTTGCTCTGAAATTCATATTATGGGGAACAAAGACTTCATTTAAAAAAATGTTAGCTCGTTTGTCTTTTTTTTTTTTTCTAGTAAGAAATTGGCTTAAAAGGCAAATGGCCCCTAAGTGCACACTAAAGTGGAAATGACTGATAGCTGGTCTTTTCCCAGAAGCAGGTTTTCAGAGGAGAGAGAGCCTGAGAGAACTCTGGGTTCCAGGCACCAGAAGAAGGGAGGTGCAGACACTGTGGAGGTGAGGAGAGGTCAGATGTAGAGAAAGAATTCAGAAAGTGGAAGACGGATGCCCTGAAAACAGGTGTGGCTTTCTCCACCACTGTACTGGAGCTGGATCTGTCATCGGGGATCCAAATCCAGGAATTCTGGTTTTTAACACAACATTTACACAAACACTAGAAAACGGAGTTTACCGAAGTTTGGGATTCTTGTCTAAATTGCTTCCCATTATGTTCAGGAGAAAGTACATTTATAAACCTTATAAACAAGGCAGTGAATCAAAATAACTCAACATAGGGTAGACCAATGTTAAGGCATTCTCATTTAGGAAGAAAAGGTTTTTTCAGTAAAGATCTAATTCAGTGGAAGCCACATCATGACTAAGTTGTGTACCCAGGGAGGGTTAACATGATCATGACCTTGGAACTGCTTGAACCAATTGGAAAAAACTAGCACATGAGGACAAGGAATAGATCTCCAAATCTCTGCACATCCACATTCTACTTTTCCTTTGAGGACAAGTTCAAATGCTACATCCCTCATGAAGCCTTCCCTGATTCTACCTAACCTGATCATTACACTTTCCTCCAGACTCCCACAGTATTTCATCTGAACCACTATTAACTTATCTCCAATAGTCTAGTACCCATCACAGCACCTGGTATACAATAGGTGTCAGGAAATGTTTCTTGAATGAATGTAAAAATCTACATCATAAACATTCGTCTGCTATCCAGATAGGTTCTAACCCAAGACATATTTCTTTGGATTGTTTAAAAAGCCCCTAGGAGACTTCAGGTGGGAACTGAACCACCTACCATAGCATCTCAAATAATATATTAACACATGTTATACATCACACATGTTGATAAATACATTTATGCACAGGAATACCTGCCCTTACAGAATACAGTTGGCCCTTGAACAACATAGGTTTGAACTGCATGGGTCTACTTATACCTGGATTTTTTTCAATAGTAAATACTACAGTACTACATGATCAGCATTGTTGAATCTGCCTATGTGGAATCGTGGATACAGAGGAACTGAGCATACACAGGGCTGACTATAAACTATATGCAAATTTTCGGTTGCACAGAGCGTCAGCACCCCTAACCCTCCCCCTTGTTAAGGGTCAACTGTATATATAAATATATGTAAATGAATATATACAAAGACTGTGTATGGTAACTACATGCACATAGAGTCAGAATAAGTGGGACCAGGTAACGCGACTTGAAAACAGTGAGAGGCCCTTGGGCCTCTGATCAATATAGCCGCTACATAGCCACATTGCCTGAAAGTCCTCTCAGGGTCTTTTCCCTTTGGGAGTGTACAAGGCATCTCATGCTCTGTCTCCCTGTCTTCTCCATGAACACAAGCCAAGGCCTCCCAGTTGTTACAGCCCTGGAGCTACTGCTCCACCGTGGGCCAGCCGGGTGCTGGAGTGGAAGACTAGAAAACAAGGCTTGATGTAGTAGCTGCCAGCTCAGCCTCTAAACATACACCCTACTATTGAATCCTGGCTCCTCCACAAGGTTAGCATGTGATTTATATAAGCCATCTCACTTCTCTGGATTTGCTTTTTTTTTTTTTTTTTTTTTGCGGTATGCGGGCATCTCACTGTTGTGGCCTCTCCCGTCGCGGAGCACAGGCTCCGGACACCCAGGCCCAGTGGCCATGGCTCACGGGCCCAGCCGCTCCACGGCATGTGAGATCTTCCCAGACCGGGGCACGAACCCGTGTCCCCTGCATCGGCAGGCGGACTCTCAACCACTGCGCCACCAGGGAAGCCCTGGATTTGCTTTGTATCTGCAAAATGCAGATAATAATAGCATCTACCTCCCAAGGTCTTGTGAGGATGGACTGAGGTCATATACATAACAGCATGTAAGTCTGGGACATAATAAATATTTAGCAAATGATTATTATTATAATTACCATCAGTATTGCTTTCTTGTCTTTCCCATGGAAAATCCAGCTTGCAGAAAACACATTGATGCCAAAACCACATCCTCCAGAAACTGCTTTAGGACCCCCCATATACATCCAGCTTTGTCACGACACACACAAGCACACATGTTCCTCACCTACAACAAGGGTGGGTAAGTGCAGAGATTCTCTAGTTAGTCTCCTTAGCCCCAAGATACCTACCACTAATCAAACAATATTCTACTGCATAAATTAATACAGCCTCAGCATGTGACATGCCCAGAAAATGTAACTGCTGTTCATTAACTTCAGAATTAGTCTCCTATTCCTTTTCCTTGACCAGACAATTTTGCAAAAGTAAATATCTAAAAACCCCCAAAACAGAGTAGCAAATTGTACTTTTTTTCCATTGAAAGACTCCCCTATTTGGGGGTACTAGATCACATTATAACATTGCAAAACTGTCAGAGTGTAATTAACCCATGTTGCTTCACATTCCTGATGTGGCAATTGTTTAAGACAGGGCTTTATAAGGGACCAAATGAAAGCAGTGAGTGACATGTGATGCTCTGAACTTCAGGGTACCCATCAGGAGAAGGGGGAAGGAAGACCAGGAGAGGTAGTTTTTGAAGACAAGGCCATGGTCAGTCTGAAGATGCTTCCACTTCTGCTGTTATTCCACGTGCAGCTTTCAAAGGCCTTTCTAGTACCTTCTGAATTCGTAGAAGAGAAAACTACAAAAATTGTTCAGGTAACTCAACTATCAATTAGGTCGTCGGTTGATTTGCTGGTGATGAGGAAATTGTTTGGGTTCTCTTCTCTTTTTAGTTAAAACAGCCTGAAAGAATTATGTGAATGATTTGTTTGAGGTTAAATGTCTGGTTTCAATTATTTGGAGAGTTCCAAGCTGGGCCCTCTGAAAGCCGGGCATGCAAACAAGCTGGGCTCTTCAAACCCTCAGAAGATACTGCTGCTGAGCTGCTGCAGCTGGGGAAAACTTTTAGAAGGAATGGTTTTAATTATAAAATGATTTTCTTTCTCACTTACCTAAGATTTTCCCTTCTAGTGT
Organism: Physeter macrocephalus; assembly: GCF_002837175.3. NCBI lineage: Eukaryota > Metazoa > Chordata > Mammalia > Artiodactyla > Physeteridae > Physeter > Physeter macrocephalus. The sequence goes on from NC_041229.1 coordinate 30,689,987, forward strand.
ATCTGCAACACAGTTACTACATGACTGGTGCTTTCTTTATGGACTTGTCTTTGCAGCCAAAAATCTCAGGTGTACGTAGAGCACGAGGATGGGAAACTCTAAGGAACTAGAAATCAGTTCATAGTGTAATCATATTTCCTAAAACCAGGTTATGGGGCTGTTTATAAACTCTTGAAAGCACCGTAAAAGCAAAACTGATAGCTTTTTCCCATTGTTTCACAGTATGAAAGTCAGGCTAAATTTTTAAAGAAACACAAGGGAATGCTGTCAGAAATTTGTCATGCACAGTTTTCTTAGCATTACAGTTTTAGAAAAGCATTTCTTCTTGTTGATTTCTTTTCTTTCACTTAAGGAAATATATTTCTTACAATGATAACAGTAACCCATGGGTTAATAGAAGTGATTAAGTACTTAACTCTGTACAAAGCACCCTGCTCAGCATTTCACAAACATTGTCTCATTTCATCCTACAACAATCCTATGAGGGCGGATTCTTATTTCCACTTTAGAGACAAATGTGAATCTGAAGTCATCTAAGTGATGTGTCCAAGGACACAAAATTAATCTGTGGCAGAGCTAAGATTTGAACCCAAATCTATCTGATCTCAAAGCCTGTGTGAGCACAAAATTGCTCTGTCTTGTGTCACTTGCAAAGTGCCACTTAAGGAAGTTTAAGGTGAGAGAAAGAAGTTTCATGATTGGCTTGTTAACACCCCTCAGAACCTTCTTAATGAGTTTTGGCCCCTCCTAAAGTGTTACTGTGGTGGATAAAATGCTAATGACAGTGATGCTGCTGTTGCCCCAAAACATGTTTGGAATTCTTCTTTTGAAGCTGTTAATTCTCATTTGAGAAGCAACATGGTGAATTGGGACCTGAGTATCTTCTTGGCAAGTTCCTTATTTCTCTGCATCTTCATGTCTTAATGTGTATGATTAAACCTTCTCTACAGTAGTGAAAAGAGGATTAAAAAAGAGAATCTGCATTGCTGCAACTAATACTTCAAGGAGTCAATAAATGCTGATGCTGTTTTGTTTTTTGTTTTTTTATTAAAAATAAGAAGGCAGTCTCCTGACTGTGTACTAGCATTTTACTTGAGGATGTGGAACTCACCCCTTATGAAATACCTATTTTTCTGCATAAATATTAACTGTAGCACTGAATGGATGGACTGTTCTTTCCAGTAGGCAATGTTCTCTCCAAGTCGACCAGAAAATTTGTGCTTTTATCTTTGTGACTATCAGGTTATTAGTTTTGGTTTGACCTCTGCAATAACTTAAAAGGGAATGCAAAATGCACAGAGAACTGAAGGAAATTTCACAGCAAATCTCTTATATGTTTGTCTTTTTCCAGAATTACTTAGAAAAGTTCTACCAATTACCAAGGTACAAATATCAGTCTGAAAGGAAGAACAGCATTAGTGTGATTGTTGAGAAGCTTAAAGAAATGCAGCAATTCTTTGGGCTGAACATAACAGGGAAGCCAAATGAGGAAACCTTGGAAATGATGAGAAAGCCTCGCTGTGGAGTGCCCGATACTGGCAATTTTATGATAACTCCAGGAAACCCCAAGTGGAAACAAACTGACCTGACCTACAGGTAATATTTCTAGAGTTTCAGAATTCACTCATTCAGCCCATGTTCACTGAACTCTTATGATGTGTCAGGCACTGTTCTAGGATTCGGAATACACTAGAGACAAACAAATGAATAAATATCCCTGCTCTTATAGAGTTTAGATTCTAGTGAATGAGTATGAGAATGAAAGGGTAAAGATCCCATGGGTTCTTTTCAATCCAAAGCCTGCCATTTTTGTCTTCTTTCTCTATCAATCTAAAGAGGGCCTTGGCAATGTTAGGCTGTCTCTCTAAGAATTCACTTTAGGACCCAAAAAAGGCTTAATCATTTCTGGAGAGAATCTAGCCCCACCATTTATGCATCTTGATGATAATAACAATAATAATGATACCCAATCCAATATTTGTTGAATACTACTATTTGCCAAGTAGTGAACTAAATGCTGTACATACATTTAATCCCACAACAACCTTATGAGAGGGGTACTATTTTATTATCCTCATTTTATGAATAAGGAAACTGAGTTTAAAGCATGTAGTAACTGGTCCAGAACCTACGTCTGTCTTCAACCCTAAGTCCTGCACCCCCTCCTTGCACCCTCTTCAGTGGTAGCACATCACATATGCACAAACTCCAAACTAGAGCAATTCAATCTACTGATGGACTGCTGTTCTAAACAATAATGAACCCTTCACACATCTTCTCATTTTGAAGGATTATTAACTATACCCCAGACTTGTCAGAGGCTGAAGTGGAAACAACTCTTGAGAAAGCCTTTAAACTCTGGAGTCTCGTGTCACCCCTGAACTTCACCAAGACCTCACAGGAAGAAGCAGATATCAAGATTGCCTTTCTCCAAGGAGGTAGGCTCAAAGCAGTCATGCTCGATTTTGCTTTTCCTGGCTAAACTGAGACTTGGCAAATACCTAATACAAATCATTTTATTTCAGATCATGGGGACAATTCTCCATTTGATGGACCCAATGGAATCCTTGCTCATGCCTTTCAGCCAGGCCCAGGTATTGGAGGAGATGTTCATTTTGATGCAGAAGAAACATGGACCAAAACCTCCAGAAGTAAGTTAACCAAGGTTATGTCCACATGCAGCTTCTAAATGAACTTTTCCACATTAGAATTTGCCCTCCTACACACACACACACACACACACACAGCCAAGTTATTGTAACATTTCACACTCACACAAACTGATCATTTAAAATTCTTGCTCCCTCAAGATACTAAGTTAATTTAGGTTTAGAAAAAATCCTGAAGCTAAATTCTGACCTTGTTTCCTAAGGTAGGAATCAGAAAATAACAGATCATGGCTAAGTCCTTCCTGGTCCTATTTGTATAAATAAAGTTTTATTGGAACAGGGCCACATACTCTTTTTTTTATGTATCATCTATGGCCTCTTTCATACCACAATAACAAAGCTGAGTGGTTGACACAGAGACCATACAGCTCATAAAAATCTAAAATATTTACTATCTGGACTCTTATAGAAAAAGTTTGCTTACCACTGCTTTAGGGTATATATATATATATATATATATATATATATATATGTGTATATATATATATATATATGTGT